>NC_047113.1:75818535-76118535 GCF_902500255.1 Thalassophryne amazonica | reverse complement strand
TAAAGCTTATAGTTAGGGCTGGATCAGGTGACCCTGAACCATCCCTTAGTTATGCTGCTATAGACTTAGACTGCTCGGGGGTTCCCATGATGCACTGAGTGTTTCTTTCTCTTTTTGCTCTGTATGCACCACTCTGCATTTAATCATTAGTGATTGATCTCTGCTCCCCTCCACAGCATGTCTTTTTCCTGGTTCTCTCCCTCAGCCCCAACCAGTCCCAGCAGAAGACTGCCCCTCCCTGAGCCTGGTTCTGCTGGAGGTTTCTTCCTGTTAAAAGGGAGTTTTTCCTTCCCACTGTCGCCAAGTGCTTGCTCACAGGGGGTCGTTTTGACCGTTGGGGTTTTTACGTAATTATTGTATGACCTTGCCTTACAATATAAAGTGCCTTGGGGCAACTGTTTGTTGTGATTTGGCGCTATATAAATAAAATTGATTTGATTTGATTTATTTAAATCCAGGTATCTTTCTCCGTCTCCAGGGATAAAAAATTTGATCGGCCCGGTGTCAGTCAGTGCCGATATCGGAGTTATTTCCACATATTGACTGTCCTCTATCAAGAGTTGTGTCACTGGGATGGTAAACAGGTCTAGCTCGCTCATGGCGCACTCAGGTGAATTATATTGTAAAATAGGCTCATCCTTAAGAAAAAATATCACAAGATGTCTTCTCTTCTTGGTGTTCCGTCGGACTGTCTCAGTTTTGCTCGAGACTCTTCATTTTTTACCCCTGCCTATGCGTTTCCCGGGAGGGCGTTTCCTGGGGCGTCGCGAGAGTACCATGATCCCGGATCCTTCCTGCACGCCGGCTTCCTGAGGACGGGACACCCTTTCAACCACATGGCTCACCACATCAGACGCGATATTTTTGGCCGCGTTTTGTAGGTGAGATTTGGTAAGCATGTATCCTCGTTTAAATAAAGGCATGACAAACTTGAATAATTTTGAAAATATGTTACCCAAACCTTTCCCATACATAACGGGGGCACCGGAAAAACCGTGACTGACCTGATTTTCATAATAAGGAATGAATCTATAAACATCGGCTTCCATTATTTTTTTTTAACCCGTCAGTTTGAAGTGTAACGTGACAATCACTTTCCCGTATGTGAAATTAACGGGCTCGTCTTGATCTGTATGAATCTCAACGTATATCTTTTCAATATGTCTTTTAGAAACTGGAATATAATAAGCAGGGTTGAATCTTTGCGTGATAATTTCTCCAAACTTCCCTTAGATCTCGAAACAGCGGAGCAGAGGAGCAAAACTGTCACCCACCATCTGAGCCTGAACGTCTGTGTAACAGAAAAAAAATGATATAACCCACCTTTTATATCAGGGAAACGGGGCGAGGTTACGGCCCCAGTTCCGCATCTCAACCATTTATCAGGCTGTAACCCCAGCATGTATGCCTTTGGGGTTTCAAAATGTACGTGGCAGGTGCTGTCTCCTTCCCACACAAAATATTTTAAAGAGATCTTTGGATCTATATTCTTCAAACGAGAGTTTATCTGCATTGCAATAAGGTCAAAGTTGTCATAATATCCTGCCTCAAAAGAAGTCGAGTGAATGGAGATTTTGTTCTTGGACGGAGGACCTGTAATTCTTTTCACCTGAAACATAGAGCAATACTTTTCCGTAATATTTAAACAAGGACAAGAAATCTCCGTCAGCGCCACAACCCACTCTCCCTCTAAATCCAGGTGTCGAGCCAAGTCCACCTGGTAGCATGAAATCGTGTTATCCGGGAATACTTTTAGGCTGGCGTTTGAAGGCAGAGTCACATAAAATCCTTGTCTCAGGTCCCGATCCATTTTTCATATGCCGGTTGAAGATAGATGTCGTCACATTTATATGGCCAACAGTTGGTGTGCAGGAGTTAAATTTCTCAGGTCAGTTTTTCCACCTGACAAATACAAATTTCTTCCCCTTGGTAAAACATTCACGAATAATTTCTTGAACCTGATACGGTTTGTCGTTTGATATTTTAACCTTCTGCAATTCTGATTCATAAAATGAACCTTCAATGATCTCGCCGTCGTAGTCCGTTAATTTATACACAGGTGGGAAACGTGGAATACATTCTGACACTGTGAACATTTCATCTGTAAAACTGATTTTTTTTTTTTTTTATCAAAAACTCCCCTGAGCTTGGAGATCCTGACTATATCACCAACCTTATATTTAAACTTCATAGGCTTTGTGCGTAAGGGAAAAGTCCCGTACAAATTTTGAAACACTTAATTGACATTTTGAGCATTAACTTCATTCGGACTCATCTTAATGCTTTTATGATAAGACGCATTATAGGCTTTAAGCAGATCCTGCAGCACGTCAATGTAACGACGTGTATTGTTCGCAGTGAAAAACCTCCACATCTTGGTTTTTAGTGTCTGATTAAAGCATTCAATGACTGAGGCCTTCAGGTCGCTGGCAGTTGAAAAATGTTTTATGCTGTTTTTTTTTTTTTCATGAGGGCTGAAAAAACCTTGTTGAAAAATTCTTTCCCAGCATCAGTCTGCAACTTCTGTGGGACTCCGCTTTCTTGTAAAACGGTGGTGAAAGCGTTTGAGACCTCACGACCTGTTTTCGTTTTGAGAAGCCTTGCATATGCTTTTTTTGAAAATATGTCTATGACTGTTAACAGATACTTATAGTCGTTGTTATGAGCTGATAAAGCTTGCATATCGCAGAGATCAGCCTGGAATTGTTTCATAGGGGCTGTAACAAACACCCTATTTCTGATAAAATTCATCCTCGCGGGTTTATGTTTATGTTATCTTCCCCAGACAAGAAATACTCTACATCTTTCTTGGACGGTTTAACCCCGGATTCGGCTTTGATAGCCTTCTGTAAGCATTCTACACCGCCGAAGCTTCCAGGATTTGAAGGGTCGTAATACACATTTCTCATCAGTCTTTCTTCAGCCATCATGTAAGGGATCAAGTATGTGAATGACAAAAAAACACGCAATCCTAGTTTTATATATACAGTGAAATAAGTATTTGAACACCCTGCAGTTTTGCAAGTTCTCCCACTTAGAAATCATGGAGGGGTCTGAAATTTTCATCTTAGGTGCATGTCCACTGTGAGAGACATAATCTAAAAAAGAAAATCCGGAAATCACAATGTATGATTTTTTAATAATTTATTTGTATGTTACTGCTGCAAATAAGTATTTGAACACCTACCAACCAGCAAGAATTCTGGCTCACACAGACCTGTTAATTTTTCTTTAAGAAGCCCTCTTATCCTGCACTCTTTACCTGTATTAATTGCACCTGTTTGAACTTGTTACCTGTATAAAAGACACCTGTTCACACACTCAATCAATCACACTCCAACCTGTCCACCATAGCCAAGACCAAAGAGCTGTCTAAGGACACCAGGGACAAAACTGTAGACCTGCACAAGGCTGGGATGGACTACAGGACAACAGGCAAGCACCTTGGTAGAAGACAACAACTGTTATGATTATTTATTAGAAAGTGAAAGAAACACAAGATGACTGTCAATCTCCCTGAGTCTGGGATTCCATTCTCACTTTGTGGGGTAAGGATGATTCTGAGAAACCTCAGAACTACAAAGGAGGACCTGGTCAATGACCTGAAGAGAGCTGGGACCACAGTCACAAAGATTACATTAGTAACACATGATGCTGTCATGGTTTATAATCCTGCAGGGCAGCAAGGTCCCCCTGCTCAAGCCAGCACATGTCCAATTCACCAGTGACCATCTGGATGATCCAGAGGAGGCATGGGAGAAGGTCATGTGGTCAGATGAGACCAGAATAGAGCTTTTTGGAATCAACTCCACTTACCATGTTTAGAGGATGAGAACAACCCCAAGAAAACCATCCCAACCGTGAAGCATGGGGGTGGAAACATCATACTCTGGGGGTACTCTTCTGCAAAGCGGACAGGACGACTGCACGTGTGATTGCATCAGACAAGCTTGAACCTTCGTGCGCATGCGTGAGTTTTTTCACGCCTGTCGGTTGCATCATTCGCCTGTGAGCAGGCTTTGTGTGAGCACTGGTCCACCCTCTCGTCATTTTTTTATTGCGAATAAATGTCTGAATGATTTGGAGCTTTGCTGCATCAATTTTTTTCCAGAAACTGTGAGAGACCTCCAGGTGGACACCATTCGGAAAATTAATATGGCTTTCAGCGACGATTTTATGGGGATTATACAGATTAAGGAGTGTTACTGCTGCTTTAAGGACGGCCCATAACTGCTGAGAGCGCGGCGCGCTCCCAGCGCCGATCGACAGGCTCAGACCCCGCTGAAACAGCTAGATAATTTCCAATGTGAAGGCTTTGTTGATCCGGGGACCTGGTCTGACTTTCACAAAAAGGCAGAAGTTGTGGACATCAGCACTTTTTCGGCACATTCCACTGTTACAGTTCTGAGCTTTCTCAGAATCATCCTTACCCCACAAATTCAGATCTTGCATGGAATCCCAGACCGAGGGAGATTGACAGTCATCTTATGTTTCTTCCACTTTCTAATACATAATCATAACAGTTGTTGTCTTCTACCAAGCTGCTTACCTGTTGTCCTGTAGTCCATCCCAGCTTTGTGCAGGTCTACAGTTTTGTCCCTGGTGTCCTTAGACAGCTCTTTGGTCTTGGCTATGGTGGACAGGTTGGAGTGTGATTGATTGAGTGTGTGAACAGGTGTCTTTTATACAGGTAACAAGTTCAAACAAGTGCAGTTAATACAGGTAAAGAGTGCAGAATAAGAGGGCTTCTTAAAGAAAAATTAACAGGTCTGTGTGAGACAGAATTCTTGCTGGTTGGTAGGTGTTCAAATACTTATTTGCAGTGGTAACATACAAATAAATTATTTAAAAAAATCATACATTGTGATTTCCGGATTTTTTATTTATTTATTTATTTTTTTTAGATTATGTCTCTCACAGTGGACATGCACCTAAGATGAAAATTTCAGACCCCTCCATGATTTCTAAGTGGGAGAACTTGCAAAATTGCAGGATGTTCAAATACTTATTTTCCTCACTGTATATATATATATATATATATATATATATATATATATATATATATATATATATATATATATATATATATATATATATAAAGGACAGGCTTCAGGTGTTCTTGGAAATGCTACGGGATAGCCTTACAGAGTATCAGAATGCTGTAAAGGAGGCAAAAACCCAATATCTGTCAAGTATTATAGCCAGTAGTTCTAACTGTCCGAGAGTGTTATTTGATACAATCAAGTCAGTTTTAAACCCACCCACCATATTGTCTGACATTTCGCAGGCTACATGTGAAAAATTTCTCAAGTTTTTTATAGAGAAAGTAGCCACTGTCAGACAGAATATTTTAAACTGTAACACGGTTTTTAATAGCTTTTACACTCTACCTGAACCATCTGCTGTTTTTAATAGTTTTGAGCCGGTTACTCTGACACTTCTCACTGAGGTTGTCCAGAGCATTACACCCAGTTACTGCTCATTGGACACTATTCCAGGAAAGGTTTTTAAAGAGGTTTTTAACACTGTGGGTCCGAGCTTGCTCTCTTTTATTAATAGCTGCCTCAGCTCCGGGACAGTTCCAGCCCATTTTAAACATGCTGTAGTTAGGCCTCTTCTTAAAAAGCCCAACCTAGATCCCTCAGTTTTATCTAATTTTAGACCAGTGTCAAATTTATCGTTTTTATCTAAGGTTTTAGAAAAAGTTGTTTTTAATCAGTTGCAATCATTTTTAGAACACAACTCTGTTTTAGATAAATTTCAGTCGGGTTTTAGATCTCGACATAGCACTGAGTCAGCTCTTTTAAAAGTACAAAATGACATTCTTTTATCGTTGGACTCTAAAAAACCTGTGCTGCTGGTGATGTTGGATCTAACAGCTGCGTTTGATACTGTGGACCACTCAATCCTCCTCACACGTCTGTCCCAGCAGGTTGGCCTCCGGGGGACTGTCTTGGAGTGGTTTCAGTCTTATTTGACCAACAGGACTTTCAGGGTGATGGTTAATGACTTCTCCTCCTCCACAGTTCCTCTGACCACTGGTGTGCCCCAGGGCAGTATCCTCGGACCGTTCTTGTTCTCTTTGTACATGCTTCCACTGAGTTCAGTCATCACCAAACACAATCTTCAGTTTCATTTTTATGCCGATGACCTCCAGATTTATATGCCAGTTGTGCCTAATAATACAAGTGCTTTGGACTCCATACATAGCTTTTTTAAGGATATTAAGGACTGGCTGGCTCAGAATTTTCTGCACCTTAATGAAGCCAAAACAGAGTGTATTCTGTTTGGAGCTAAAACTAACTCTGATCCAGATCTTGGCTCCCTGGCTCCTTATCGTAGGGCTGTGGTAAGGAACCTTGGTGTGTGGTTTGACGACTGTTTAAAATTTGAGAAACAAATTGACAGTGTGGTAAGAGCCAGTTTTTTCCAGCTGAGACTCCTGGCAAAAGTCAAACACTTTCTAAGCCAAAAGGAACTTGAAAAGGCTATGCATGCTTTTATCAGCTCCCGGATTGACTATTGCAATGCACTTTATGTTGGTATCACTCAAGGCTCTCTAAACCGACTCCAACTGGTCCAGAATGCTGCTGCTCGCCTGTTGACCAATACCAGGAAGCACAGCCACATCACTCCTGTACTTTACTCCCTGCACTGGCTTCCAGTCCGTTTTAGAGTTGATTTTAAACTGTTAATGTTTGTTTTTAAAGCTGTAAATGGCATTGCACCTTCCTATTTATGTGACGTGTTAAAAACACACAACCCTGTCAGAGCACTTCGGTCTGCTGACCAAAACTTTCTTGAGGTTCCCAGGTCCAGGTCCAAACAATGGGGTGACCGTTCTTTTGCAGTAGCAGGTCCTAAGTTGTGGAATGCATTACCTCCTGAACTGAGGTCCATTAATAGCTTGCCTCTGTTTAAAGCTAAGTTAAAAACATACTTGTTCAGGGCAGCTTTTTGCACATAATTGCTTTGACACTTTTTTGTCTATTTTTATTCTATTTTGGATGCTCTTATTGTGTTTTATTGTGTTTTTCATACTTTTCTTTTTATTTTATCTCTAGCTGGTGCTATTGGAAAGCACTTTGGTTCAGTGAAAACTGTTGTAAAGTGCTATAGAAATAAAACTTGATTGATATATATATATGTGTGTGTGTGTGTGTGTGTGTGTGTGTGTGTGTGTGTGTGTGTGTGTGTGTGTGTGTGTGTGTGTGTGTGTGTGTGTGTGTGTGTGTGTGTGTGTGTGTGTGTGTGTGTGTGTGTGTGTGTGTGTTTAAATTAAAAGCTACTGTACTTTCCAACTAGTTTAGGAGGTCCTACAACATACACACAAAAATACATTAATTAAAAAAAAAATCACATATTTGGTAACAACAACAACGGGTTTCCCAGAGATCAAAACACTAAACAAAATAAAGAATAAATGCCAATAATAAAAGCTACACCACAACAACGCACAAAAATTGCAAATTAAAGAGCTGATAATACAGAAAAATATAACACATTGCTAAAATACCCTCAGCTGTATGACCATAAAAATAGGAAACAGAATATGACCTTTTGACCTCTTAAAATAAGGTCAAGGTTAGCCATCTTTGAACTTGTCCAAAGTCTGTGTCCCAAGAATGCTCCCTGTGAATTTGAAGACCTTGAAAGTAATGGTACTGACACACAGGCAGACAGACGGACACACATCCACCGCACTACCCGATGGCCATACTTTGGCCTCGTGTAAAAAGTGTGACTTAAGGGATTTTCTGCTTTGGTGTATCTTGTACGGGCTAAAATATGGTATGTTGCTATACTAAAAGTTGCAAAGTTCTGATTGGTTCATGAAAACATGATGTTGGGTTTCTCTAAAATAACCTCACGAGTGAAACTTCATGTAGGAGGCCTTTGGTTAAACAGAATAGATTTTTAGGTTTAATTTATGTTCGTGTCGGGGGTCGATAAAGTTCTGTCATTCGTAATTGGGAACTTAATATGGATCACAGTGGAATTATCGCTTGAACTGGAGATCTGTAAAAGCAGACTGGCACAGATTAGGATTAATTACACAGGCCAGAGCAGGGGCATGCTGGGAACATTTTTCAGCCCAGGAGTTTCATATCCAACCGGCCCACAAACCGCCAGCGCACAGCGATAATAAGAGTTCTGCTGTGGCATTTAAATCCAGCATTTATGTGCTGACTGACTGTGAAAATTGGGTGGCTTATAATAGAAATAAAAAGTTAGTTAAAACAAGAATGGTATTAACTCACCAGTGCACCAGCTGCGCTTACACTGTGCGATTTTTGGCCCTTTTTCAGCCGATTTTTCACTCGTGTGAGAATTTTTTG
Organism: Thalassophryne amazonica; assembly: GCF_902500255.1. NCBI lineage: Eukaryota > Metazoa > Chordata > Actinopteri > Batrachoidiformes > Batrachoididae > Thalassophryne > Thalassophryne amazonica. The sequence goes on along the minus strand of NC_047113.1, from coordinate 76,110,196 downwards.
TATCGCGCAGAGTTTCAGCTTAATCATGCGTCCTGCATCGTGCAGTCTACATGGAGTAACAAGCTGCGTGTAACATCTCACGACCACCTCCCGATGGGGAATCATATGGTCGGATGAATATCAACCCTGTTTGATATTTTGGTCGGCCATCGTGACTCGTGAAGGTTCCGTGCTGTTGAAGCAGCGCTACAAGCATCTACGCGCTGATTACGTCGCGCACTGTGCATGTGCAAACACCGGAGAGAGCAAACAGTGATCTCATGTAAAGTCTTGTGTTTTTTTTAATTGCGTTCCCTCGCAATAACCTAATATCATATTAAAGTTCATGCCTATCAGCGCGCGCAGTGAGTGGAATCAGGTGGGGGGAGCCTGAACATATATGCGCGCGCACACACACACACACAACAGGATTTACAACAGATGAGGGAATAAGTTGCTACACCTTGCGCGTAAGACTCCATATGAAATATAGTTTATTTATACAACAGTGTAAGTAGCAACACCTGTTATAAATGTTTCTTTTCTTTTTTTACCGTCCTCTCATGAATCATGTTGCTGTCTGCTGTGTGTGCGCGCGCGCATATACGTTCAGTCTCCTCCCACCTGATTTCACTCACTGTGCGCGCTGATAGGCATGAAATAAATTTTTTTAAATAAAGAAACGCAACCCCGACGTGTGGTTTTTGAAGGTACAATGTGAGCAGTCAGATCGCATCAGAGCATCGGGCCGTACAGTGTGAGAACATAAATCGTGCGCTCTGAACTTTTAAACCCTGCGGTTTTGTCGCACAGTTTGAGCTGGAGCCAAGTACAACAACTGAAAATATCGTACAGTGTCTGACCAGCTTAAGTCAGTGAAGTCTGTAAGTAGCTGGAAGAGGTGGTACTGTACTACAAATGTTGATACGGGTGACATCCTGGCATCAACAGGCACGTAGCCTGTTATTCCCAGCCCTATTTACCATTTCCCTCTTCGCTCTGTCTTCTTGAAAAAATATCTGTGAGCTTTGCACACTTGGCAGCATCTTCCTCCAAAGCTTTTTCTTAATCTAGCTTTTTCAGCTCCACCTGTCTTTTTTCTGTCCATCTTTTCACTCACGGGCCTCTCCTCCTATACTTGCTAGCAGCGCAAGTCCCATCTGAGCGCACAGGACTTGATTGGACTGAACTAACTGTAATGAATGCATAGGGGTGTTAAACATGTAATGGTATGTCCCTACCTTAGGCTTTGGAAACGATAACAGCGTTGCAAAAGAAGCAGTCTAAAGTTATTTTCTTGTGAATTTTCATGATTGTAAAACATTTATAACACTTAATGTCCTCTCTTTAAGATACAGCAGCACAAGTGTCTTGCTGTGTAGCCTAAAAGTTAGTGGTGGTCATATATGTATGCATATATTAACACCCCCTCACAACGGCCCCAGGTTGGACCAGCCCACCGGGAAAACTCCCAACTCTCCCGATTACCCAGCACGTGGTAGGGCCAGAGAACTGTGATGTGTCAGAAACATGTCAGACAGGGAAGCCCTTACTGCTCCTGCAGACAGTATAATAGTCTGCTTTGATTCGGCATCACTGCGATAAAAGTGTTGCATTTGATATGAAGCCAGATATAAAGTCTGTTCAGAGAGAAGACCTGCAGATAATTACAGTAATACATCATGGCGATCGGTGAGGTAGAACACCCTGGGTGGTTCTACCTCGAAGCCTCAGCGGGTCAAAGTCACCGAGACAGAATTAAAGATGTATAGTGATGACATGGAAGAACACACACACACACACACACACACACATACACACACACACACCAAGTTTCATGTCAGCCATTTATACTAATGACTGTTGTGTTTCAGTAAAATCAGACTTCCTCCGCACGTCTGTCTTAATGTGCTGAAAAAGAGCTGATGTCCACGTGTTTTCACAATTCCTGTGCTAGTCAGAGGACATACCGGATCAAGACAGCGTCCAGCGTTTAGAAATGAACGGCACATTCCACTGTTACAGGAGTTTTTGTCATGGAAAGAGGAGCAGCTCCACTGCGCATCGCGGTGGAGCTGCATGACACAAAGCAACGCCGTGATGAAGCCTTCCAGGACATGTTGGGGCATGTCCAGCTCATGCACAATCACAATCGGATAATCACACGACTGAAAAGCAACCGTCAGCCGTCTGAAATCCACCTGAAAGCCGTCCTGTGAGACCAACACCAAGGTGGTTTTGTCCCGCGTAATGAATGGCTCCGTGGCGCGTCCCTCCACTCCTCTTTCCATGACAAAAACTCCTGTAACAGTGGAATATGCCGAAAAAGTGCTGATGTCCACATCTTCTGCCTTTTTGTGAAAGTCAGACCAGGTACCGGATCAACAAAGCCTTCACGTTGGAAATGATCTGGTTGTTTCAGCGGGGTCTGAGCATGTCGATCGGCGCTGGGAGCGCGCCGCGCTCTCAGCAGTTGTGGGCCGTCCTTAAAGCGGCAGTAACACTCCTTAATCTGTATAATCCCCATAAAATCGTCCCTGAAAGCCATATTAATTTTACGAACGGTGTCCACCTGGAGGTCTCTCACAGTTTCTGGAAAAAAATTGATGCAGCAAAGCTCCAAATCATTCAGACATTTATTCGCAATAAAAAACGACGAGAGGGGTGGACCATTGCTCACACAAAGCCTGCTCACAGGCGAATGACGCAACCGACAGGCGTGAAAAAACTCACGCATGCGCACGAAGGTTCAAGCTTGTCTGATGCAATCACACATGATTCAAATCCATATGGTTTTTGAAAAAAATAAAAAGGTCGGATACTTTTCTAACAGACCTCGTATGTGGGCTCGAAGGCATCTGGCTTGGACCATCACAGAGTAGAAATGTGAATTGTGTTCAGATGAATCAGTATTCCTGATCTAGTGCTCCAGACCAAAGATGAATAGGACCATCCAGACTGTTGGATGGCCTGGATGGTCCAAAAACCAGGGTCTGTCATGATACGGCATTGTGTGAGTGCCCTTGGGGAAGGCAATTGACACTTCTTTGATGGCAGCGTCGATGCAGAAAAGTACATTGAGATTTTAGAGCAACATCTCCTGCCTTCAAGGAGACGTCTTTTCCAGGGACATCCCTGCATTTCTGAACAAGACAGTGCACAACCCCATTCTGCACACGTTACAAAGGCAAAGCTGCAGAAGAAGAGGGAACAGACACTGGACTGCCTGCAGTTTTGACCTGCCATTCAGACAATATTTCATGAGTTTTGAATAAAAAAATTGCAATGATGACCCCGTACTGTTGCACACTTTATGACGTGTTTGCAGGAAGAATTGGGTAAGACAGCATCACATGAAATGCTTCGTTCACAGGTGTCAAACCTATGATTAAGATCACTTTGAGCAGACAGAATCAATTAATCATTGAAATCACCTGGTGGAGTTGGTGGTTACAAAGAAAACCTGCACCCTCTTGGCCCTTTCAGGAATCAGTTTGACACCTATGGCTTAGTTGCTTGGTATCCAGGTTACCTTTGAGAAGTTGTCTGCCACTTCAGACCCTGGGTGGTTCTGCAGTTTGGTGGTCGTAGCAGCGTTTGCTCCCAGACCTTCACGTTCACAGCCCCACTTGTTGCAATACAGCAAAGTCAACACCCTGCCATTTCCCTGGGTAAGGACTGACCGGTTTCTCTAAGGTGAGCACATTACTTTTCCTTGCAGGGGAGGGGAGGGGCCTACCCTGCCATGTAAACAATTAAAGTAAAAAAAAAAAATAAAGAAATGACATCAGCAAAAGTGAGTTCTTGTTGATATGGTTGTTTATTACGGTGAAAGTCTTGAAGCTGAGTTGAATGATACAAACAAACAGAGCAGCAAGTGTGGGTGGAGACATAACCTCCTTTGCAGAGACTGGTTGCACTCTCTTGGCTTCGAATTTTTGCCAATCAAAATGGAAGCATTGGCAACATGTTCACAAATGCCACGGCCATTTCCATTCACATTTACTACCTTTCCTCCTTCCATTTCACTCTCAGACAGGTTTGTCCCAACCTGGTCTCACAGCAAGTCGTGATTCAGCAGCACGAAATATACATTAATCTGTTGGTTTGTGATATTGTGACGAAAAGGGCCTCATTTTCGTCACGGCAGCACGAATTTATTCTAATTAATTCCGTGATGGCTGCACGAAATTAAAAGTGAAGCAGGGGGTCGGGGTGGGTATGGTTAGGGTGGGGGGAAAGAGTAAGATTAGGTTATAGTTAAGGTTAGGGTTGGGGGTAGGAGTAGGGTTAGGAATAGTGAGTTAAAATAAAACCCATTATGAAAATATGAGTCATTTCGCACGAAAAAAAAAAAACGTGAAACTGGGCCGTTTGTCCACAGCAGTCAGTAAAGTTTGATCTTCTTTTCCCTTGTTGTGCAGCATCCCAGCGAAAGGCTCTGGTTGCTTACCTGATCATCACAGTGGAATTGTGGGAGCCAACGCTCAGGTCAACTTATTTTCCATTTCGCTGCAAATGGTTGCTATGCAACTACATGGCTGGGCCCCTGACAATCCAAAGTAAACAGACTTTATTGTTTTGTAATGATAAGTGAGAAACAAAAATCAGCTGAAGGTTTCTCTGAGTCCACGTGGAGCCTCAGATGGTGTTTGTTTGCTCGATAATCTGCAGTAAACCTCCGACATCACGAGGGAGTTTGATTGCTGCAAAATCTTTCCAAATGGCATTTTAGAGTGAAAATTACAGCTGGAAAATGTGGAGTTCTGACTGTTCTTCAAATACGTGGAGGTAGATTTATAGTGATGATCGAATAAAAGCCAAATTTACACAACAAATGTATAAAAGTCAACATTTGTCATTAAGCAGACTCAGTCAGGAAAAATCAATTTTTTAAACCTTCTTACACCAATCAATGGTCAATGCCAGCAATCAGCGTGAGAGGCAGGCTACAGTCAAAATGGTTGTACGTGTGTTCATGTGCATCCATCCATCCATTTTCTCCAGTTAGGGGTCACGAGGGGGCTGGATCCTATCCAAGCAGACATACAGTAGTGTTCAGAATAATAGTAGTGCTATGTGACTAAAGAGATTAATCCAGGTTTTGAGGATATTTCTTATTGTTACATGGGAAACAAGGTACCAGTAGATTCAGTAGATTCTCACAAGTCCAACAAGACCAAGCATTCATGATATGCACACTCTTAAAGCTATGAAATTGTGCTATTAGTAAAAAAAAAAAAAAAAGTAGAAATGGGGGTGTTCACAATAATAGTAGTGTGGCATTCAGTCAGTGATTTCGTCAAACAGGTGTGAATCAGGTGTCCCCTATGTAAGGATGAAGTCTGCACCTGTTGAACATGCTTTTCTCTTTGAAAGCTTGAGGAAAATGTGACGTTCAAGACACTGTTCAGAAGAGCAGCGTAGTTTGATTAAAAAGTTGATTTGAGAGGGGAAAACTTATACGCAGGTGCAACAAATTATAGGCTGTTCATCTACAATGATCTCCAATGCTTTAAAATGGACAAACAGACAGACAGACGCGTGGAAGAAAACAGAAAACAACCATCAAAATGGATAGAAGAATAACCAGAATGGCAAAGGCTCACCCACTGATCAGCTACAGGATGATCAAAGACAGTCTGGAGTTACCTGTAAGTGCTGTGACAGTTAGAAGACGCCTATGTGAAGCTAATTTATTTGCAAGAATCCCCTGCAAAGTCCCTCTGTTAAATAAAAGACATGTGCAGAAGAGGTTACAATTTGCCAAAGAACACATCAACTGGCCTAAGGAGAAATGGAGGAATATTTTGTGGACTGATGAGAGTAAAATTGTTCTTTTTGGGTCCAAGGGCTGCAGACAGTTTGTGAGACGACCCCCAAACTCTGAATTCAAGCCACAGTTCACAGTGAAGACAGTGAAGCATGGTGGTGCAAGCATCATGATATGGGCATGTTTCTCCTACTATGGTGTTGGGCCTATATATCGCATACCAGGTATCATGGATCAGTTTGGATATGTCAGAATACTTGACGAGGTCATGTTGCCTTATGCTGAAGAGGACATGCCCTTGAAATAGGTGTTTCAACAAGACAATGGGCCTCATGTATCAATGTTGCGCATTTGTGGTGTAAATTTACGGCGTAAACTTGAAATACACCAAAGTCGCCGTGACATGTATCAAGCAGTGCACACCTGCCCATTTCTGGCATACGCCTGACGTGATCTTGATAAATGCGGCGGGTGGAAACGATCGTAATTATAATAAACACGCCCATAAATAATTCAGACTTCGCTTCAGACACACCCTCATTTTACGACATGGAAGCCGGGAAGACGGCAATGAAAAAGAACTCCACCAATCACGACGCGTGCCAATAGAGCATCAAAAGCGGCTGTCGTATCAATTGTTTTGTAGTATATAATCAATAAAGAAATGAAATGGGTTGTTGAAATGGGTGTTTCAACAAGACAATGACCCCAAGCACACTAGTAAACCAGCAAAATCTTGGTTCCAAACCAACAAAATTAATGCCTCGCAGATGTCAAGAAATCATGAAAAACTGTGGTTATACAACTAAATACTAGTTTATTGAATCATAGGATTGCTAAAAAAGCAGTTTGAACATAATAGTTTTGAATTTGTAGCGTCAACAGCAGATGCTACTGTTATTGTGAACACCCCCTTTTCTACTTTTTTTTTTTTTTTACTAATAGCCCAATTTCATAGCCTTAAGAGTGTGCATATCATGAATGCTTGGTCTTGTTGGATTTGTGAGAATCTACTGAATCTACTGGTACCTTGTTTCCCATGTAACAATAAGAAATATACTCAAAACCTGGATTAATCTTTTTAGTCACATAGCACTACTATTATTCTGAACACTACTGTAGGACAAGACACCAGTCTATCGCAAGGTCACACATAGACAGGCAAACACATTCCCACCTGCATACATCTATGGACAATTTTAAGGTTTCTAATTCACCTACCTGCGTGTCTTTGGATGTGAAAGGAAACCGGAGGACCCGGAGGGAACCCACACAAACACACGGAGAACATGTAAACTCCACACAGAAAGGACATTAGATGTGAAGCGATCCCACAAGATTCTTGCTGTGAGGCAACAGTGCTAACCACTAAGCCACCGTGCTGCTTGTGCTCATTTGTAAATCATGAATATATGAAAACAATGGTAAGAACATTTGCATAACTTGTAAATGAAATGTTTCCTCTTTCAACACAAGCAAATATTCTCACCAATGCATAAACTGGAAAAATTCATTATTTGATTTATATGACACCTAAATAGATTTGTTGCATTTGAAATTTTACTTAAAATTAGACAGGTGTTTCTTCTCTGAACAGGAAGCCGGCAGCAGTGGTGCAGAGACGACTGTCTGTGCAGCATTAGACTCGGTCCAGCAGGCGAGACACTGACATGCTGCAGAGTTCAAGGAGAGCCACTGAGGACCAAGTGGACTGTGTGGAAACGTATCAGAATCAAATTTATTGCAAAGTAAGTTCCCACATACAAGGAATTCGATCTGGTGTCATTGGTGCATAAACAACAATAAAAAGAAAAGGGAAAAATACTTCTGTAAGAAGCAGTAACACTCGTAGGCCCAGACATTTCCAGTTCTGCTGCTTGCCCCCTCCTCTTTGCAAAACATGTTAATTCCTCTCAGCATACTAGCATATTGAGAGGTCTCCACGGTAACACTCGGCCCTGCAGCCACACCCGCAGAGGTTGATACCTGTAATGACAAAAGCCAAACTCCCTGTTTGAATGAAGTCTCATCAGCCCAACATACTGTGTGCCAGTGTGGGCACATCTCTGTGGAAGTAAATCTGTGCCATCAGAGTTTGAAGTTGAGTTTCTAAGGTTGGATTTGTTTAGCATCAAAAAATTCAACCTCACAAATTCAACCCCCCCCCAAAAAATCAACATCAAAACAAAAGAAAAGCAGGGACAAACAATCAATCCCTGTCTCAATCATCCAATGTTCAGCAATGTATCACGTTGTTTTCTTCTTTCAATTTTATCTCAGTGTCACATGATCAATGGAGCAAAACGTGATTGGTTGAACATTGGATGATTGACAGGCTCCAGCACCACCCCCCCCCCCCCCCCCCCATGCTGCTTGATTGGAGTAATGGGGTATAGAAAATGGATGAATGTTACCTTAACATGTTCATGTTGCAATGAAACAAATATTTAGGTGTCGTAGTTGTTGAAATCCAACCCAGCATTGACGTTGTAACACCTGGGTAATGGATCAAGTAGGAGACTGACTGTTGGGCTGAAATGTGGTGGGGACACTCTGTGCCCCATGGCCACTATGGTAACCCTGAAGGCCCAACATTTATTGTCAAGGAATGTGGTAAAATTATGGAAACTCAGTGCACGGACATCATGGACCTTTTTAAAACAAGGGTTGTGTCAAAAGCCAGGAAAATTATGGCGGATTCGGCACACCCTCTGCACTCACAATTTAAGTTTCTGCCCTCGGGCAGACGCCTGGTAATGCCCAGATGCAGAACCAACAGACTAAAAAACTCTTTTATTCCCACAGCCATTGCTCTCCTAAATAACACCTAAGGACTCACTGTTGCACTTAAGTCTACACTGACTTGCACCTTATTTCTTGGATTTTGGTTTGTATATTTATTCTGCTGTGTTTTTATGAACTTGTATGATGTGTTTTTATGAATGCAATTTTTACTGCTGACTGCACCTGAATTCCCCCCATGGGGACTAAATAAACGATCAAATCAAATCAAATCAACAGGAACCTGAACACGAGATGGCTTACTGGGCTCTAGTGAAACAAGAAGTCCTCAACAGTGGATCAGGCAGAGGAAGTGACAGTTTGTAACCCAACAGCTGTGAAGGCGGATGAAGACTGCAGCAGGTCTTCAGACCACGATCGTCTGGGATTTCCCAGCTATCGGGCCAGGATAAAGGTCTATCTGACAGATCTTTATCCTAGCCTGATGACATTCCCACATGAAACAAATCCACACACACACACACACACACAGGTGTCTCTAGATGGACCCTGGATGTAGAATTCCAACATCACATCCAAGAATCATAAGGGACTGCAAAGGAATTTAAGGTGTACTTATAAAATTTACTAATTTGGACTAATTTTAACAAAATAAACTTAAAGTTAAAGTCACATTCATCAGTTAACCCCTTAACACCCATCGTCGCATATATGCTACAATCTCTGACTCAAATATGCAACTTACCAAACTGACCTGTATGCCCGTTGTCGCAAATTTGCAACATACCATCATTATTATTATAACATTATAACATAAAGTCATTACCAGAATACCCAATATTACTATCTAGTTTTTGTGCAAAAGTGAAATTAATAATCTCAACATTATTTACCATCTACTTAAAGGCAAAAACACACACAAAACATTTTTTTATATACAGCTATATAAATTCGGGCGTTAAGGGGTTAAACTGCTTAATAAAGTGATACAAATGGGATTTATTCATGATAGATGTATTATTGAGTTGATTAGGAGCCTAATGGAACCCAGAGGCAGCTACCATGTATTTGTTCCATCCACCTGCTAAAGCAGCTGATTTTAATGACTTCAACTCTTCAGGCAGGTCGATGAGTTTTAGGTGCACATGTAGAAACACCACACAGTAGGACTTTAACTCACTGAAGGCTGGGTTTTCCACCTCTGCAGTTTCCTAAATCTCATTTTTAACTGTTTTATTTATACTTGACTTACAGATTAAACTCATGTTTAATTTTTATATTGAAAATATAATCCATGTGGACTATATTCCATTTTATGTGTTAGTTCTTCACAACCAAGTTTTTAAGGGGTCATTTGACTGATGTGAACATGTTCAGATGAGAGATAACTCCAATAATTTCTCTTTTTCCAAAAATGTAACTGTTTAAACAAACTGTAACACAGATAATACTGATTAAACAATGATAGAATATGTCTGCATTCCTTTGATTGCACAGTTGAATAAAATTTGTCTTTTTTTATCATTTTTAGTAAATTTAGGCACACACGTGCACTCAATATGCTGCTTTTGAAAGTTTGTTTTTTATTTTGAAGGGACATGGTTTGTTGTGGTCTGCACCTGATAACTCTTCAGTTTGAGGTCACAGCACTATAACTGTGGGTAATTCTGTTTGCCAAATTCTGCAGCGACACAGACGTACAGAACAAGACCAAATTAAAAAAAAAGCCCTGAAAACGTTTGCCTGAGAGCCCTCGTGCATGTGACAGTTTGACAGCAAACTGGCCATGAACCCTCACACGCTGAAAAGGAACACACTTCAAAATCTGTGAACTCATGAGGTGGGATTAGATCCTAATCTCAAACATATAGTTGTTTCAGTTCATGTTGGACTTCCGTTGGTGCAAAAGGAGCAATGCATGGCATGCTGGGTTGCCTTATATGTGAAATCTGCAGGTGAACCTGATCAAGGAGCAGCGGCGTCACTGAGCAGCCGTTTACACCACACTGAAAAAAATGCTACTTTGGATCAACTAAAAAAAAATTGATGTAATTTGTTACAGCTAATTTTTTTAGTTTCTCACAATGTATATTTATGATTTTGTAAAGTGATTCCAGCAGATTTAAACTGGAAACCACAATTTTCCATTAGACCAATGTAAATAAGTACTTTGAAGTGCACCGTGTTTCACTTTTGTTCAGTGCAGTGAGTCCCAAAAACACATTTATTTGTCAGTATGTGTGTGAGAATGTCTGATGTGATATGATATTCTTATTTTGTGTTTGTAATGAGTGGATCTGTTGGGAATTTGATTAATTGGTGCTCAAATCAATCCACTGCTCATTGATTAGGTTAACCTGCAGATTGCACATATAAGGTGACCCAGCATGCATTGCTCCTATTGCACAAAGGAAAGGCCAGCATGGATTGATGTGTCTGTGGCCTTTTGTGGGTTTTTTTTTTCCTTCTTTTCATTCCCCTGCTATACTTCCTTTTAACTTATTTTAGAGACTGTTTGAGTCAGTTGAACCAAGAGCCATTTTTGCCACACGGTCTCATTTATCTGTAAAGGTTTTCAGTGGTGTTTACGTCTGGACTTACTGCTGGTGTGGTGCAGGTCAGTCAGTGGGATAAGGAATTGGGTTAACAATGCGTAGGCATGGGTTTGAATCCCAGTCATGCTACTTGTCAACCTGTTTATCCCACTCTACACAGCTGTATGTGGCACCAGCCTCTGATGGACCGGCTCCACATCCATGGAGTGTTGTAGATTCTCATCCAACTCATGCTACTCAATCTGGGAAGATGCACCGACAGACCTCAGGGCCCGTTGTTCCGCAGTTAGCACCCTGGACTTTACTCCACTCTCTAAAGCCCAATTAGTTGGCTTAACTCCTTTTTATATTTAATAATTTAGGTCTGAAGTGACTTTCAGCTCTGTTCACCTGATCACTGTGGCCAAAAACGGTATGAAAGCAGCTCAAAAGTCAGTATTTTATTTATTTACTTTTTGTGCATTTGTGCTCCATTAACAGGTTATAAATATATAATATAGAAATAAACTGGAGGGGTGATGGTCTAGTGGTTAAGCATTGGGCTTGAGACTAGAGGATCCTTTGTTCAAATCCCAGCTTGATCAGAAAATCACTACAGGCCCTTGGGCAAGGTCTTTAATCCCCTAGTTACTCCTAGTGAGTAGCGAGCGTCTTGTATGGCAGCACCCTGACATCGGGGCGAGTGTGAAGCATTATTGTAAAGCGCTTTGAGCGTCTGATGCAGATGGAAAAGCGCTATGTGAATGCAGTCCATTTATTTATTTTACCATAAACTCTGACTTCTACAACCCCAATTCCAATGAAGTTGGGACGTTGTGTAAAATGTGAATAAAACCAGAATACAGTCATTTGCAAATCCTCTTCAACCTATATTCAAGTGAATACACCACAAAGACAAGATACTTAATGCTCAAACTGATAAACTTTATTGTTTTTGTGTAAATATTTAGTCATTTTGAAATGGATGCTTGCAACACTTTTCAAAAAAGCTGGGACAGTGGTATGTTTACCACTGTTACATCACCTTTCCTTCTAACAACACTCAATAAGCGTTTGGGAACTGAGGACACTAATTGTGTTGTCATCACAGTTTATCAGTTTGAACATTAAATATCTTGTCTTTGTGGTGTATTCAATTGAATATAGGTTGAAGAGGATTTGCAAATGACTGTATTCTGTTTTTATTTACATTTTACACAACGTCCCAACTTCATTAGAATTGGGGTTGTAATACTGTGATTTACTGTTTATAATAAAGATGATGACAGTGTTTGGGGGTTTATTTATTTATTTTGTTTGTTTGTTTTGTTTGTTTGTGCCGTTGACTTTACCCAGCAGCCCCTGCGACACTTAGACTTGAAACTGGCTTATCAGTAGCCGATGGAGTACAGCATCAATACTAAAAGTTAACTGGTAGCAGCAACTTCTGCTAAAAAATTTTCGTGGTTTATTAGTTTATCATTATAAAAGTTAACTTCTCAGTTAGCAGTTTAATGGTTATTGAAGCTAACTTTTTGTTTAGCTGTGCCCACCACTGATCCTGGGGGACCTTAGAGGTTAACTAGAGTAGGTCCTGATCAGTACTTTGCTGGGACACCAGGGGCTGGACAAAGGACATCTGGTGGAAAACCTGTGCAGATTCCTCACGCAGATCTCCACCGGGTCCACTATGGTGACCTCAAGTAACTGGGGTCAGCCGAAGGGTAGCAGTAGATGTGCAGGTCTAAAATCTAGAACCAAAACATAAGTCACAAGCCTTCAGTTCACAATTAAACACTTCAGTGTAAAATACTGATCACTTCTCATTACTATTTTCAAAAAACAAAACATTAAAGGATTTCTTTGTAGAACAAGCGGTTCTGTTGGGATTCAAACCACTATCCTCTCCTTTCAAAGTGCCTTGCTGTAGATTTTAGATTGGGTCTCTGAGGTGTTCAGAGTTGTCTGGTAAATCCTCAACGGCACTTGGGTGATTAGACGGCGGTTTAATGGCGTCTCGAGTGACTTTGAGCCTCAGTTGTGACGGAGGTTTTGATTGTAAACAAATGCTGCCACCTAGAAGAGGTTCTTTTGTGAAACAGAAGCAAACACCACGTGCACACTCAAAACCACAGACTCTGAGAGCACCACTGTGGTGGTGAGATCATCAGACACCACATTAGATCGGAGTGTTTGCTCAGAAACATTTGATCTGAATCGTGACTTGGAGACCAGAACAGAGGAATAATCAGTCTGAGAACGCTGTAAAATATAGTTTTATCTGCTTGGAAACTAGAGATTTATTTCATATTTTAGGGACCGTGATCATTTTCAGGACACAGTGATTAAACTAGAGCACTGCACTCGTACAGCACAAACCTGCGCCAACACTAGTTTCCAATTCCACAGAATTTTTACCTTGGAAAAATTTTTCAAGGTCAAAGTCATCTTAGAAGTGACTTTTCATATGCTAAATTAGATGTGATCAAATGTCAGGAGGATGTATTTAGTTCATGCACTTGCATCTAAGTTTGGGTTTTTTTCCCCACATTTCTTGGTCTTGGAATTGTTTTTCAGATAGTTTTCACAGAACATTGGTTATCTCTACTGTGCACAATTTCTCTTTGCTTTTTGACACTTGGTTTCCGACTAATAACTGGAAGACAAATAGGCATAAAACTGGAACCTCCATCCAATTTTGGTGGAGCAGGTAAATCTGTAACAGAAAAATGTTGACCTTGGTCCAAAGGAATAAATAAATTTCTGCTTTTCTGTGGAGTCTTGCTTCACTAACGCCCAAAATAATTCTCCAGTGTCAAGTTGCTTGTGTGACAACTCTGTTGTGATAATAACACAGGAGCTCTCAGCTAATCGGCACCCAATACTGCTTTACTGCTTCACAGGGACTGGATGCTCAAGACTAGTCCTGTTTGTGGACGCAGAATCCCGCATGCAGTCTGGATGGAACTGGAAGAGCTTATCAAGAGACCAGAACTGATGTATAGGGCTGAGACATGGTCGGTGAAGGGAGTGCACGAATGGAAACAAGAGGTGTGGAATCACAAAACTAGGCAGAATGAGAGAGGAAAAAAAAAAGAATCAGGAACAATGAGATGTGCTAAACAGTGACACCTGCTGGATGACTCACAAATTCACATCCCTTTCAAATTACAATTTTCATCAGCCCACAGTCTGTACCACCCTGCTCAGCGTGCCGCTCTCTTTGGAGCATCATCTCTCCTATTTTGGCATTGTGGGATAGCTCACCCACAGATTGAGCTCACCGGACTACTTTCGCCTGACCCAGTTTCCGGTTGTTTGTAAAATGGTGCTGAATTTGCCGACATGAGAAGATGCTGCTGGATGAGTGTGAGTATTGATTTACGATCATTTAGGTATAAAAACACACGAGATACACAAGTTCTTGTGCCAAATATCACAATTATCTGGGAACTACTTTTTGTGCAGGAATTAATCAAGCTCGTCGGCCGCGGGCACGTACTAACAGAATACCCAGAAACTGGCTAGAAGTTCGTCCAAAATCAGAGCACCCACTTTTAGCTTGACATAAGCTAAGCTAGTGGCGCTCATGAGAGTGTGGGTCTGTACGTGTACAAACACGTTTCCTATCTACTGCACTTGCACAATTAATAAAACAACCAACATGAGTGGTTGGACTGAAACATTTAAAATTTGTCTTTTTTTTTAAGCTGACCTATAAAGAAGAGTTTTAAAAAAACTACTTTTACCTCAAGCTTTAATTACATGGAACATGGAACAAAGTAGAAAGTAATGAAGCACTTAGGCGACTGGCTTTGTGTTCTTCTTGTCTACAGATTGTTGCTTCAAACTTCATCTTTTGAAAAAACTTTGCCATTTTCTAAAATGTGAAAGCGCCAGAAACCGTGAATAATTAATAATCACAATAATTAAGCTGTAGTTTCTGCTAATGTGAGATGAATTCATGAAATGGTGTGTCTGAGCCATTCTTTCCCCAGCGTTAACGGCCTTTTTGCAGAGCTGATGATGAATTATTGAGCTTCTTTTTCTGCAGCGGTCTCTGAGGCCGGCGGTAATAACCTGAAGCAACAATATCGCCAAAACCATAAAGGGACAGAAATCAAAGCAAATGAAATGAAATAAAGAAGAAAAATGACCTTTTTTTCACAGAGACCGGAAGATATAACAGTTGTCATATACTGCAAGGTCCTTCCACTGGTGAAGTCCAACGCTATTACATTTGAAATTTTCTAGTGTGTTGAAGAATGTAATTTCAAATGTTTAGTGTCGATGGAAACAGCTTGATCCCAGCAGCAGACTAACATCTGTAACCATTAACTGAAGCACCAACATCCAGGCTTTCATCAACCTGACATCATGATGATCTGGTGTTCCTGTCTGTGGAGGCTTTGACTTTTCACTTGCAGAGAACAGGGAAGGTTTTTAAAAAAATTCTGTTAAACAACAATAAAAGTCAAATCAAAGAAAACATCATAAACCAAACAGCCTGCTGAAACCATGCGGACCACCTCTCAAATGTCAAACACCACTAAGTTGGCCAAAATGCAAAAACGGGTCTTTCCGTCTAGTATTTGTACGGTCATACAACCCCAATTCCAATGAAGTTGGAATGTTGTGTAAAATGTAAATAAAAACAGAATATAATGATTTGCAAATCCTCTTCAACCTATATTCAATTGAATACACCACAAAGACAAGATATTTAATGTTCAAACTAATAAATTTTGTTGTTTTTGTGCAAATATTTGCTCATTTTGAAATGGATGCCTGCAACACGTTTCAAAAAAGTTGGGACAGTGGTATGTTTACCACTGTGTTACATCACCTTTCCTTCTAACAACACTCAATAAGCATTTGGGAACTGAGGACACTAATTGTTGAAGCTTTGTAGGTGGAATTCTTTCCCATTCTTGCTTGATGTACGACTTCAGTTGTTCAACAGGCCGGGGTCTCTGTTGTCGTATTTTCCACTTCATAATGCGCCACACATTTTCAATGGGCAACAGGTCTGGACTGCAGGCAGGCCAGACTAGTACCAGCACTCTTTTACTACGAAGCCACACTGTTGTAACACATGCAGAATGTATCTTGGCATTGTCTTGCTGAAATAAGCAGGGACGTCCCTGAAAAAGACGTTGCTTGGATGGCAGCAAGTGTTGCTCCAAAACCTGAATGTACCTTTCAGCATTGATGGTGCCATCATAGATATGTAAGTTGTCCATGCCATGGGCACTAACACACCCCCATACCATCACAGATACTGTCTTTTAAACTTTGCGCTGGTAACAATCTGGATGGTCTTTTTCTTCTTTTGTCTGGAGGACATGACATCCATGATTTCCAAAAACAATTTGAAATGTGCACTCATCAGACTATAGCACACTTTTCCACTTTGCGTCTGTCCATTTCAAATGAGCTCAGGCCCAGATAAGGCAGTGGCATTTCTGGATGTTGTTGATGTATGGCTTTCGCTTTGCATGGTAGAGTTTTAACTTGCACTTGTAGATGTAGTGACAACTGACAATGGTTTTCTGAAGTATTCCTGAGCCCACGCAGTAAGATCCTTAACACAATGATGTCGGGTTTTAATGCAGTGCCACCTGAGGGATCAAAGGTCATGGGCATTCAATGTTGGTTTTCAACCTTGCCGCTTACGTGTAGAAAGTTCTCCCAATTGTCTGAATCTTCTGATTATATTATGGACTGTAGATGATGGAATCCCTAAATTCTTTGCTACTGAACATTGAGAAATATTGTTCTTAAACAGTTGGACATTTTTTCATGCAGTTGTTCACAGAGTGGTGCTCCTCGTCCCATCTTTGTTAACAGCTGAAACTTTTGGGGATGCTCCTTTTATACCCAATCATGACACTCACAATTAGTGTCCTCAGTTCCCAAATGCTTACTGAGTGTTGTTAGAAAGAAAGGTGACGTAACACAGCGGTAAACATACCACTGTCCCAGCTTTTTTGAAACATGTTGCAGGCATCCATTTCAAAATAGCAAATATTTGCACAAAACAATAAAGTTTATCAGTTTGAACATTAAATATCTTGTCTTTGTGGTGTATTCAGTTGAATATAGGCTGAAGAGGATTTGCAAATCATTGTATTCTGTTTTTATTTACATTTCACACAATGTCCCAACTTCATTGGAATTGGGGTTGTAGTACATTTGAGCCACCAAAATCTGTGGATCAAGTTCCAGAATATGGTGACAGACCACCTCATTATTCGGTCTAAACAGAATGGGGAACTCGTTTTCTCATTCAAAATTTGGATACGAGCTCACGTGTGCAACCTGTACTGCCGCCCCTCTGTGGGCTCAACCCCACGTTCACAGGTAGGTGTTCCATCCACATGGTCTCCAGTACCTGTTGCTAGAACATGTTTTTGGCATTGGGGAGTGAGTTTTGCTTCACTGCACAGCACCTCCTGCTGGCTGGCATTACATGTACATGCTAATGCGGCGGCAGCAAAAGCATGAGATGGTCTTACTGTAGCTTCAGTTTAGAGAAATAAACGGCAACAAGGTACGGTGTGTTAGCGGCAACTCGCTGTTTTCAAACTGCCTTCTTTAAGCATCGACTCTGAGCCAGTTGCTTCACTAAAAGTCGAAGCTACTGACGTCTACTAGTCAAATAATACACAACATAATATGTCATCAGTTATTTCTGGAAGATACCCCATTCTTTATTGTATAGCCTTACAGCATAGGGGACAAGGGATCCCAGTGAGTCCAGTCCACCATTTCTGGACCAACCGAAACATAGTAAGTCCCTTCGGTTTCTTCCATGTTTTACTCTGAGTCGCTACAGCAGATCTGAGGTGCATCTGCATGTTTAGTGCAGCGGATAAGAGAATATTTAGAGTGGAATCCTGCAAATGGTGATAAAAGCATCAAATATGGCAGAAATACTCCTCAGACAATCCTCTTTTTTTTTCCCCCCAATATTTTTTATTAGGAGGTAAGGCACAGGAACATATGTCATAATTACAATGATCAGATCACATCTGCAATGCAACTGTCAATAAACACAATCAGCATGGTAGAAATACTGTGCATCACATTGAATAAAAAATAATGCATATAATAATCTGCCTCCTAAGGTTTTCTGTTTGAACAGGAACCAGAAAATGAAAAGGCAAAACAAACGAAGTAAGACAATAAATAAAGAAATACATAAATAAATAAATTTAAAAAAAGGGGGGGGGAATAAGATAAAATAAAAAATAAAATAGGCTCATAACAAACAAAATAAAAAAAAATGAAGAAATTGAGAATACTAAAAATATTTTTAAGAGAGAGAGAGAGAGAGGAGGAGAGGGGGTCCATCAATCATGAGGGAAAGAATGTTAAAAAGGGAAGCCATTTGTTATAAAATTTATCAGAGTTACCGTTCACTGAATAATCTTCTCCAGCTTTAAAAAAGACATGGTGTCATTGAGCCACTGAGCACCAGAGGGCGCTTTAGTTGACTTCCAATGAAGAAGAAGATGCCGTCTTGCCAATAGAGAAGTGAAAGCTAAAATATCTAATTGGTTAGAGGTAAACCTGGTATGGTCTTCTGGGAGCCTGAATATGGCAACATGGGGTGATATTTTTATGGTCTTTGAAAGTATTTTTGACATGGTATCAAAGTAGTTCTGCCAGAAGCAAGAAAGCAACGAGCAGGAGTAAAACATATGAGTTAAATTGCAAAATTGAGCTTGGCATTTGTCGCAACTGTCAGTGACAGTGGAATAGATTTGTGAGAGTCGAGCTTTGGAATAATGGACTCTGAACAGAACTTTAAACTGTAGGAGGATGAGACGAGCACAAGCTGAGCTTGTATAAATTTTTTTAAGAGCAATGTCCCACCAGTTATCTTCCAAATTCAAGCCCAGTTCTTGTTCCCAGGCAGCCTTGACTTTGGTGACTGGTGTGCAATCAAAGGACAAAATCTGATTATAAACTTTAGATATGAATGACTTCTGAAGTGGGTCATGGCTTAGAAGATCTTCCCACTGTAGACTTGGTGGTATTGAGGGAAAAACTGGAAACAAGACCTTAGCACATTGTTTAATTTGAAAATAACGAAAAAGATGAGATGGTGGAAGATTAAGTTCTACTGAGAGATCTGAGAAGCTGCGAAAAATACCATCCTTGTAAAGATCTTTAAAACGTTTCAATCCTTTATTATGCCAAGCAAAAAGTTGAATCTGTAATCGCAGGTTGAAATAAATGATTCCTCAATAAAGGAGTTAAAGTAGAGGTAGACTTGAATTTGAAATGCCTCCTACATTGATACCAAATTTTGCGTGTGGAATGAACCACTTGGTTATTTGTAAAGCCGGAGAGATTGAATGGAATAGAAGAGGTAAGCAAAGCGATAAGGGAGGATGAATCACAAGACTGTGCCTCTAAATTGCACCATGGCAAATCTATTGATCTGAACCAAAATGAGGTCTTGTGAATATGTGCAGCCCACTAATATAATTGAAAATTTGGAAGTGACAATCCGCAATTGAATTTACATCTCTGAAGTATGGATTTGCGGATCCTGGGTACCTTTCCACCCCATAAGAAGTGAGAAATAGTTTGATCAATTGTATTAAAGAACTGTTTAGGCAAAAAAAGTGTGAGACAGTGGAATAAAAATAAAAACTTGGGCAGGATGTTCATTTTGATTGCATTAATTCTTCCAATTAAAGAAAGAGGTAAGCTCCCCCATCTTTGGAAATTAGATTTAACTTTAGACATTAAAGGCAGGAAGTTGGCAGAAAAAAGGGAATTTAATGTTCTGGTTACATTGATCCCTAGATACTTAAAGCCAGACATGCTCAATTTAAAAGGAATATCGGATTGTTTGAGTTGTAATGCTGAAGTGTTAACGGGGTAACATTCAGTTTAAGAGATATTCACCTTGTAGCCCGAAAATGATCCAAATCTCTGAAAACAGATAAAATTTTTGGGATGGATAGAACGGGATCAGAGACATAAAACAATAAATCATCGGCATAGAGTGATAGCTTAAACTCTGTACCCAGTCGAGTAATCCCAGTAAAAATGGAGGACGAGCGCAAAAAGATTGACAAAGGCTCTATAGCTATTGCGAACAATAGGGGAGATAAAGGACACCCCTGTCTGGTGCCACGGGCAAGAGAGAAAAAATTTGATTGGATATTATTGGTGGAAATATTAGCTTGTGGAGATGTGTAAAGGAGACAGATCCATGAAATGAACCCATCTCCCAGCTCAAATTTCTTTAAAACAGCGAACAAGTAGTCCCATTCAACCCTGTCGAACGCTTTTGCAGCGTCGACTACGATCACTGCTTCAGGTATTGCTGCAGTAGTTCTGGAATAGATAATATTTAAAAGTGTATGAACATTAAAGAAGAGCCGCCGCCCCTTAACAAATCCAGTTTGCTCAGGTGAAACAATAGATGGTACAATATTTTACAGGAGATTGGCCAAGACTTTAGCCAGGATCTTAGCATCCACATTTATCAGTGACAGAGGTCTGTAGGAACTACAGAGATCCGGATCCTTATCTTTTTTTAAGAGGAGACTTATGGATGCTTGTCTTAATGTGGGTGGAAGAGTTCCCATTTGTAGTGATTCCATATACGCAGCATGCAATAATGGGGACAATTTATCCTGAAATTTTTTAAAAAACTCAACTGAAAACCCGTCTGGGCCAGGAGCCTTGTTGGGCCAGGAGCCTTGTTGTTTTGCAGGCATCTCATAGTGAGATTTATTTCTTCTACCGTCAATGGTAAGGCACGTTCTTTAAGAGAAACTAGGTTTATCACTGGGAAATTGAGACTATCTAGGAATAGATTCATTTCTGTAGTATCAGGTGGAGATTCAGATTTATATAAAGAGGAGTAAAATGAGTGAAAAACAGAATTAATGGTGGCGGGATCACTATGCAATGTGCCCGCTAAATCCTTTATCTGGGGAATCATACGTGAGGCTGCCTGGCGTTGTAGTTGGTGAGCTAAAAGCTGGCTTGCCCTATCACCATGTTCATAAATATATGGAGCGTGAGCGTAGGAGAAGCCTCTCTGCATCATTAGTGGTGATAAGGTCAAATTCAGTCTGTAGCTCAACACATTGTTTAAGAAAATTTGGGAAGGAACAGGTGGCGAGTTGTTGGTCTATTTTAGTGATATTGATAGAAAGTTCTTGTAATTTGGCTTTTCGAGATTTGTTAGAATGGGCAGAGTAGGAGATTATTTGTCCCCGTAGGTATGCTTTTAATGATTCCCACAGGAGTGAGTATGTGATTGGTTCTGTGTCATTTTGATTAATAGCAATAAAATCGTCAATTTTAGCTGCAATAAATTTATTGAATTCATCATCTGAAAGAAGTAATGAATTGAACCTCCAAGGTGTTGAGTAGCGAGGTTGTGAGGAAAACTGAATATCTAAAGAAAGAGGGGCATGATCGGAAATAATGATAGGGTGGTAATTAACATTAAGTACATTGGGAATTAGTTTGGCATCAATAAAATAGTAATCAATCTGGGAGAAAGATTGATGCATCTGTGAAAAGAAAGAGAATTCCTTGGTCTGGGGGTTGTAAAATCTCCAAGGATCAATGCAACCATTTCTAGACATGAAATCAGAAAGAGATCTTGACATTAATGATAGGGTTAGGGTTCTTGGGTTAGAACGATCTAGATTGGGGTCAATTACACAATTCATGTCCCCTCCAAATATAAGGAGATTATTATTCAAAGAGGGAAGACGTTCAAAGAGTCTATTCATAAAATGTGAATCATCAAAATTGGGGGCATATATATTAACTAATAGAATGGTAACATGGAATAGTGTGCCTACAATAATCAAGTATCTACCATCTTTGTCTGATATAACCTTAGAGACTGAGAATTGACTTACCAATTAAAATAGCGACCCCTCTGGCTTTAGAATTGAAATTCAAGTGAAACACCTCAGAAACCCAGGGACATTTAAGTCTGACCTGGTCTTTGATGCGCATGTGGGTTTCTTGTAGAAACACTAGATCAGCTTTAAGACATTTCAAATGGGTAAATATCCATGATCTCTTAATTGGACTCCCCATACCTTTAATATTCTAGGTCAAAAATCTCACAGAAGACCCAGTACCATAAGTATTAGCATTGGTGGACATTATTTACCTGGAAATAGACATAGACTGAATGTGGACCCACCCCCCCAAAGGAAAGAAGTAAAAAAAAAAAAAAAGAAAAACACAAAAACACACACACTCAAAGATAGAACAGCCCGCCCCCCACCCACCCCCACTGCACCTACAATGACCCCATCCCCAAACGATGGAGCACCCAGTGCTAACTCCACAAGGAGTTGAATCCCTAAGACAAATACTTTCAATTTTTTGACTAATGGTTAAGTCAGATTTCGGTTTGAGCTCCTACAAACCTAGCAACAATTTACCACAAGGCACAACTAATCAAGTCCAAATTGAACTGAAATTAACATGAAAATGGAAAAGTGAAAAAAAGAAAGAAAGAAAGAAAGAAAAATAAATAAAATTTAAAAAAGAGAAAAAAAAAAGGGGGGGAGAGAGAGAAAAAAAGAGAGCAAAGCATAACCTGTAAAGGCATGAAAAACGACCGTGTATGAATCGGCAAAATATTATCAGTCACCACTTCAGTGTTGTGCATATTTTCTCAGTTTTCTTTCGTGCCTAGTGACCTGATGAATGCGGTGGCCTTTTCTGGTGATTTAAACTCTCTCACTGCACCGTTGTGTGTAACTCGGAGGCGCGCTGGGTAAAGCAGTCCAAAGCGAATCCCCGGTATCTCATGGAGCTGGCGTCGGACATCATTAAAGGCAGCTCGGGCACGACCCGTCTTCTGAGTGTGGTCGGGGAAGATGGAAAAGTTCATGTCGCCGATCTTGATCCATTGCTGGGCCCTGGCTCTGCGCAGTATGTCCACACATTCCATATGGTAATGCAGACGAGCAACGATGGGGCGGGGGCTCCCTCTGGGTCCCAGCTTCGGCCGGAGAGTGCGGTGAGCGCGGTTGACGAGGGGCTCTTTCTCAAGCTGGAATGCCTCCTTTAGCAGAGAGGAGACGGCCGTATCGATAGAAGAGGTGAAAAAATCCTCAGGAATCTCCACTAACCGTATATTGTTACGCCGAGATCTTGCCTCCAAATCCTTGCATTTATTGTCCAGTCTTGTCAGTTCCGTTGACAGGTCGTCAGTGCAGGAGGAGAGCGACGTTTCCATTTCACTTATGGTGCCCTTCAGAGCGCGGACATCAGACTGGATGTTTGTAATGGTAGCAGACAGCTCGGACTTCACAGCCTGGAGCTCATTCTTGATGCTTGATAAATTCTGAGTCAGGGCCGCTTGTAGCTCAGATTTAAAAATAACCGACATCTCGGTGCTGAGTGACGAAAGCAATTCGGCCTTGAAGTCAGGGGAAAGGGAGCCGCCGCTTGCGGCTTCGAACGAGCAGGAGGGGGAGCACGAGCCACCACCAGCCGAGGATGGAGCGGGAGGAGAAGGCCGCGACGGCTGTATATTTAGCTTAGCTTGTTTTGGAGGCATCTTTACCGGGAAGAGGTCGGCGGTAAATTGAAGTTGTGGTGGCGAGGCAAACACACACCAAAAAACAAAAGAAAAAAAAAATTAAAAAGATGAAAAAAAGTGTGCCTAAGATTGGTTTTGTAGAAGTAGTTGCAGAAGCTCAGAAAGACGCATCCTACTCCATGAGTCGCTGTACCGGAAGTCAGACAATCCTCTTTTGAAAAAAAAAAAACGATTGGCCACTTGAATTGTCAATCAGTGGTCAGGTAGGGGTCAATTGAAGAATTACACAGAGGTCAAAATTTAAAGATGCTCCAATCATATTGAAAAATGTTCCACATTATTTGCCTGATCATAAAGATTCCAAAAAGGTATAGTTTGGACTATCTGTGACTGAATTTCTGGAGTTACGAGATAAAAACAGCAAGAATGGTGACAAAGGTCAGTTTCATTTTGTACAGGGGTCAAAAGTTAAAGTTGCTCCAATTTTGGTAAAAAATGATGCAAATTACTAGTTAACACAGTTTTAAAAAGGAATAGTTTGGACCATGTATCGTCCTTACTTGTCACGTTACGGAGTAACATGTCACGTCATAGAATCCAATAGACATAGACCTTGTTTGACCTTTACTTTGGAGATCAATTATTCAACACTGTCAACACTATTCCATTTATTAATCCTATTAGCTCAACCAATAATTTGCATCACTTTTTACCAAAATTGGAGCAACTTTAACTTTTGACCCCTGTACAAAATGAAACTGACCTTTGTCACCATTCTTGCTGTTTTTATCTCGTAACTCCATAGAATTCAGTCACAGATAGTCCAGACTATACCTTTTCGGAATCTTTATGATCAGGCAAATAATGTGGAATAGTTTTCAATATGATTGGAGCATCTTTTAATTTTGACCTCTGTGTAATTCTTCAATTGACCCCTACCTGACCACCAATTGAAAAGTCAAGTGGCCACTCTGTTTTTTTTTCCAAAAGAGGAGTGTCTAAGGAGTATTTCTGCCGAATTTGATGCTTTTATCACCATTTGCATGATTGTTTCACTTATCTCCTGCACTAGTTGATTTGGCACAAAGTTTTTTATCCTAATCAATCAATCAATCAATTTTTTTATATAGCGCCAAATCACAACAAACAGTTGCCCCAAGGCGCTTTATATTGTAAGGCAAGGCCATACAATAATTATGTAAAACCCCAACGGTCAAAATGACCCCCTGTGAGCAAGCACTTGGCTACAGTGGGAAGGAAAAACTCCCGTTTAACAGGAAGAAACCTCCAGCACAACCAGGCTCAGGGAGGGGCAGTCTTCTGCTGGGACTGGTTGGGGCTGAGGGAGAGAACCAGGAAAAAGACATGCTGTGGAGGGGAGCAGAGATCGATCACTAATGATTAAATGCAGAGTGGTGCATACAGAGCAAAAAGAGAAAGAAACAGTGCATCATGGGAACCCCCCAGCAGTCTACGTCTATAGCAGCATAACTAAGGGATGGTTCAGGGTCACCTGATCCAGCCCTAACTATAAGCTTTAGCAAAAAGGAAAGTTTTAAGCCTAATCTTAAAAGTAGAGAGGGTGTCTGTCTCCCTGATCTGAATTGGGAGCTGGTTCCACAGGAGAGGAGCCTGAAAGCTGAAGGCTCTGCCTCCCATTCTACTCTTACAAACCCTAGGAACTACAAGTAAGCCTGCAGTCTGAGAGCGAAGCGCTCTATTGGGGTGATATGGTACTACGAGGTCCCTAAGATAAGATGGGACCTGATTATTCAAAACCTTATAAGTAAGAAGAAGAATTTGAAATTCTATTCTAGAATTAACAGGAAGCCAATGAAGAGAGGCCAATATGGGTGAGATATGCTCTCTCCTTCTAGTCCCCGTCAGTACTCTAGCTGCAGCATTTTGAATTAACTGAAGGCTTTTTAGGGAACTTTTAGGACAACCTGATAATAATGAATTACAATAGTCCAGCCTAGAGGAAATAAATGCATGAATTAGTTTTTCAGCATAAATGCAAAAAAGCAGTCCTACATATTTGTTTAATATGCGCTTTGAATGACATATCCTGATCAAAAATGACTCCAAGATTTCTCACAGTATTACTAGAGGTCAGGGTAATGCCATCCAGAGTAAGGATCTGGTTAGACACCATGTTTCTAAGATTTGTGGGGCCAAGTACAATAACTTCAGTTTTATCTGAGTTTAAAAGCAGGAAATTAGAGGTCATCCATGTCTTTATGTCTGTAAGACAATCCTGCAGTTTAGCTAATTGGTGTGTGTCCTCTGGCTTCATGGATAGATAAAGCTGGGTATCATCTGCGTAACAATGAAAATTTAAGCAATACCGTCTAATAATACTACCTAAGGGAAGCATGTATAAAGTGAATAAAACTGGTCCTAGCACAGAACCTTGTGGAACTCCATAATTAACTTTAGTCTGTGAAGAAGATTCCCCATTTACATGAACAAACTGTAATCTATTAGACAAATATGATTCAAACCACCGCAGCGCAGTGCCTTTAATACCTATGGCATGCTCTAATCTCTGTAATAAAATTTTATGGTCAACAGTATCAAAAGCAGCACTGAGGTCTAACAGAACAAGCACAGAGATGAGTCCACTGTCCGAGGCCATAAGAAGATCATTTGTAACCTTCACTAATGCTGTTTCTGTACTATGATGAATTCTAAAACCTGACTGAAACTCTTCAAATAGACCATTCCTCTGCAGATGATCAGTTAGCTGTTTTACAACTACCCTTTCAAGAATTTTTGAGAGAAAAGGAAGGTTGGAGATTGGCCTATAATTAGCTAAGATAGCTGGGTCAAGTGATGGCTTTTTAAGTAATGGTTTAATTACTGCCACCTTAAAAGCCTGTGGTACATAGCCAACTAACAAAGATAGATTGATCATATTTAAGATCGAAGCATTAAATAATGGTAGGGCTTCCTTGAGCAGCCTGGTAGGAATGGGGTCTAATAAACATGTTGATGGTTTGGATGAAGTAACTAATGAAAATAACTCAGACAGAACAATCGGAGAGAAAGAGTCTAACCAAATACCGGCATCACTGAAAGCAGCCAAAGATAACGATACGTCTTTGGGATGGTTATGAGTAATTTTTTCTCTAATAGTTAAAATTTTGTTAGCAAAGAAAGTCATGAAGTCATTACTAGTTAAAGTTAATGGAATACTCAGCTCAATAGAGCTCTGACTCTTTGTCAGCCTGGCTACAGTGCTGAAAAGAAACCTGGGGTTGTTCTTATTTTCTTCAATTAGTGATGAGTAGAAAGATGTCCTAGCTTTACGGAGGGCTTTTTATAGAGCAACAGACTATTTTTCCAGGCTAAGTGAAGATCTTCTAAATTAGTGAGACGCCATTTCCTCTCCAACTTACGGGTTATCTGCTTTAAGCTACGAGTTTGTGAGTTATACCACGGAGTCAGGCACTTCTGATTTAAAGCTCTCTTTTTCAGAGGAGCTACAGCATCCAAAGTTGTCTTCAATGAGGATGTAAAACTATTGACGAGATACTCTATCTCACTTACAGAGTTTAGGTAGCTACTCTGCACTGTGTTGGTATATGGCATTAGAGAACATAATAACAGCAGCTTTCTTACATATTTTCAGGAATGGCTTTCCAACCTAAAATCAAGTGTTAACATAAAAATCTCAGATTTTTGCTTCACAGGATCTTCAAGCCTACATGTGGCTTTCACCAGTTTTGAGTTTCCAGTTCCATCTGCCAGGTTGCAGAATTCTGGAACAGTCTGATTTCGTTGAAATCGCCAAGTGGATGACATGCTGAAGTACAGTAGTGTTCAGAATAATAGTAGTGCTATGTGACTAAAAAGATTAATCCAGGTTTTGAGTATATTTCTTATTGTTACATGGGAAACAAGGTACCAGTAAAATCAGTAGATTCTCACAAATCCAAGAAGACCAAGCATTCATGATATGCACACACGTAAGGCTATGAAATTGGGATATTAGTCAAAAAAAGTAGAAAAGGGGGTGTTCACAATAATAGTAGTGTGGCATTCAGTCAGTGAGATCGAGGTGTGAATCAGGTGTCACCTATTTAAGGATGAAGCCAGCACCTGTTGAACATGCTTTTCTCTTTGAAAACCTGAGGAAAATGGGACGTTCAAGACATTGTTCAGAAGAACAGCGTAGTTTGATTAAAAACTTGATTGGAGAGGGGAAAACCTATACACAGGTACAAAAAATTGTAGGCTGTTCATCTACAATGATCTCCAATGCTTTAAAATGGACAAAAAACCAGAGACGTGTGGAAGAAAGAAAATGGAAAACAACCATCAAAATGGATAGAAGAATAACCAGAATGGCAAAGGCTCACCCATTGATCAGCTACAGGATGATCAAAGACAGTCTGGAGTTATCTGTAAGTGCTGTGACAGTTAGAAGACGCCTGTATGAAGCTAATTTATTTGCAAGAATCCCCCGCAAAGTCCCTCTGTTAAATAAAAGACATGTGCAGAAGAGGTTACAATTTGCCAAAGAACACATCAACTGACCTAAAGAGAAATGGAGGAATATTTTGTGGACTGATGAGAGTAAAATGGTTCTTTTTGGGTCCAAGGGCCGCAGACAGTTTGTAAGACGACCCCCAAACTCTGAATTCAAGCCACAGTTCACAGTGAAGACAGTGAAGCATGGTGGTGCAAGCGTCATGATATGGGCATGTTTCTCCTACTATGGTGTTGGGCCTATATATCGCATACCAGGTATCATGGATCAGTTTGGATATGTCACAATACTTGAAGAGGTCATGTTGCCTTATGCTGAAGAGGACATGCCCTTGAAATGGGTGTTTCAACAAGACAATGACCCCAATCACACTAATAAATGAGCAAATTCTTGGTTCCAAACCAACAAAATTAATGCCTCGCAGATGTGAAGAAATCATGAAAAACTGTGGTTATACAACTAAATACTAGTTTAGTGATTCACAGGATTGCTAAAAAAGCAGTTTGAACATAATAGTTTTGAGTTTGTAGCGTCAACAGCAGATGCTACTATTATTGTGAACACCCCCTTTTCTACTTTTCTTACTAATAGCCCAATTTCATAGCCTTAAGAGTGTGCATATCATGAAGGCTTGGTCTTGTTGGATTTGTGAGAATCTACTGAATCTACTGGTACCTTGTTTCCCATGTAACAATAAGAAATATACTCAAAACCTGGATTAATCTTTTTAGTCACATAGCACTACTATTATTCTGAACACTACTGTAAAATCATTCATCCCAGTGTCACCATCATCATCATCATCATTTTTCTCTAAAATGCTCCGAGTCCCTGTAAAGTTTAGTCTTTACACCTCCAAAAAACTTAAGTTTACTCCTTCAACAACGAGCTGCTTTTCATATTAAACCATAAAGTGTCTCACCCTGATCAAATGGCAGAATTTGATTCTTTCTGCTCCTGGTGGTGCAGCAACGTCCCGCTGGTGTTAAAAAAAGTGATGGAAAAAAGGATCTCCGCCTCCTCCAGAAGAATTTGCTTAATGAGTCAATAATGCAGCTTCCACCCACAGACAGCGACTGAAAATAGCTGCTGTCTAATGATCCCGAATAAACAAACATCACATCGTCTCCAAGTAAATTGTCTGAAACCTTGAGCTGAAGGAAACTGTTTTTTTTTGTTTTTGTTTTTTTTTGCACCACGGGAAGAATATATGTATAGAAAATCATTATTGGTTATTAATATTGACAGGACAAATGACTCCAGAGATGCTGAATGCTGTGGAGAAGCTTGAATCTTTGACTGGACTGGGTTGCTTGACGCAAGGACGTTTCGCTTCAAATCGCAGAAGCTTCCTCAGCTAAAATTCTTGCTCTGGTAGTCTGACTTCTGTCTTGACTCTTGTAGAGAAGAATAAACAGAAGCCAACAAAAGCTGGAATTTTTTAAACCTAACCAGACCCCTCCTACCGAGAGGCCGACTGCTATAGGCTAGTGACTAAATAATAGCTCTAATTAGCACCTATTGTGCTCTAGTTAGCACTCTCCTAATGACAGGGCAGCTGTCCCTCCTAATGATGGGACGGAAGCCTCTCCTGATGGCTCCCTTGACGACTCTCCTGATGACGTGAATGACTCATTACCATGAACAAAAGACTGAAACTACTTTGACCTGAGTACTCCATTGTAAACAGGGGACAAAGCGTCCCCCCCTCCCCGGTTAAGGCTGGGTTTCAACTGTTTCACATAGAATGCTTCCTTGACACCTCTCTCAAACCATTTCTTCTCTCTGGCTAAGATTTTAACTTCCTTGTCCTCAAACGTGTGGTTAGTGTCTTTCAGGTGGAGATGAACTGCAGACTGAGGTCCATTTGCACCCTCTCTGGACCTCATGTGAAACAGTTGAAACCCAGCCTTAACCGGGGAGAAGGTCTGAGACACGCTTTGTCCCCTGTTTACAATGGGGTACTCAGGTCAAAGCAGTTTCAGTCTTTTGTTCATGGTAATGAGTCATTCACGTCATCAGGAGAGTCGTCAAGGGAGCCATCAGGAGAGGCTTCCATCCCATCATTAGGAGGGACAGCTGCCCTGTAATTAGGAGGGTGCTAACTAGAGCACACTAAGTGCTAATTAGAGCTATTGTTTAGTCACTAGCCTATAGCAGTCGGCCTCTCGGTAGGAGGGGTCTGGTTAGGTTTAAAAAACTCAAGCTTTTGTTGGCTTCTGTTTATTCTTCTCTACAAGAGTCAAGACAGAAGTCAGACTACCAGAGCAAGAATTTTAGCTGAGGAAGCTTCTGCGATTTGAAGCGAAATGTCCTCGCGTCAAGCAACACAGTCCAGTCGAAGATCCAAGCTTCTCTACTATGGAAACCACCTGGACAACTGAGAGCCTACACAGAAACATGCTGAATGTTGTTTTTTTCTATATGTATGCGCTCAAGAACATACTTAGAAATAATCAGAAACATATCTGGTGCCTGTAGTTATCCATCAGATTTTTTTTAAATGTCAAATTTGTTATTCATTAATCACTTATTTCAGGAAGAAAAAAAATTTAAATGTCCATTCCAATTTGCCTTATTTCTTCATTTCCCCAGAGACTCAGTCATTTGGTCTTTAACAGTTAAATTCACCCAGCATCCTGATCCAGTCTAAACCAGTTTACTAGACTTGTTTTGAAACTGGTTTCAAACAGTTTAAGTGGCTAAAGTCAAGTTAAACACTCAGATATCTGATTTTAATAATTGTATCATCATTAAAATGTTAAAACTAATTATATTTACTGTTTCAAAATGACTTTAAACCCCATTTAAATTACTTTCAACCAGTCCTGAACCATTTTTAAAAGTGGATTATCTGTATTTTAACCAGACTGGAGGTTTTTTTTTTTAGCCATTGGTTGGCCCATTTTAAGACATTTCAAAATAAAATATTAATAATATTAAAGGGTGGAGCAGGTAGTTCAGTGAATCAGGAGCTGGTCAACCAGTATGTTGTTGTGGTTAAATAATGGGTCATGAAACTCCAGCACCTTTATTTTATTTAAAAGATTTTACTGTATTATGCGGCTTGTTTTTATTGTCCCTGTAAAACTGATGTTGTGGAATTTATCAGGCCCATGTTTAAATGTTAAAACAGATGTGAAAGCAGTTAAGTGTGACAGATCTTGCAAATAATCCAGTGTTTGGTTGAGATCGGCAGCATGCAGCTGAACTTCTAAAGCATCGGTTGTCACACAGAAGACAGTTGGTTTATTCCTCAGTGGGAAGGAAAAACAGCAAGGTACACAGATATTAAAAATGCACAGAAACAACAACAGCAGCTGCTGTTTATCCGCCACTTCATCTCAAAGATAAAATATGAACGTGTCATTCAAGGAATCTCAGACAACCGGGGTTAGAACAGCACATATTGTTTTTTGGCCTTTAAAAAATAAGTGTTAAGAGACCTCACTCAGACTGAATCCTGTGTGTGTGTGTGTGTGGGGGGGGTGACGTGAGCAGGTACCTTTGTTCATACCAAGATAAAATTCCAATTGTCATAGCAGCCTTGCAGCCAGGTACCTCAAAAACTATAAGAAACCGAGGTAAAAACACAGTACGAGGGTAGATCGAAAAGTTCTCGGCCTCACCTAGAAGGCAGGGCAGCATCTCCAAATCTATGATGCACTTGTAAACTATTATGCCTTGTATGCTTATGCACTAACATTCATGTGTGTCTTTATTTTTAGGTGAAGCTCTTTGAAAGTCTTCAGATCTAGTGAAGATCCAAAAATGGACACATAAGAAGCTTGTGTGGTGATTAATATCTGTATAAAAAGGGCATGACACCCAAGGGAATCCATGATGACATGGATTGCCATTGCCATTGAGTCGGATGATGACGTCATTAAGGCTGTAGAGTCCTACCTGAAGGACAAAATGAAGCCTTCTACCATGAAGGTATCGGAATGTTGGAGCACCGCTGGACAAAGTGCATTGAGGTGAAGGGGGACTATGTTGAAAAATAACCAGGAACTAGGAGTATCCTGACAACCCTTCTTGGTGAGGCCGAGAACTTTTCAATCTACCCTCGTAAGTATAGTGGAGGGCACCAGATAAATAGTATAAACATTTGATGTTTCCTCCTCAATATGATCAAAGGGAGTTTTTCCTTGTAGCCACTGTCGCCTGTGTGCTTACTCTAGGGGTTGGTCAGGTTAGACCTTATGCCCGAGGCAGCTTTGCTGTGATTTGGCACTATATAAATAAAATAAATTAAATCAAATTAAATTATTTCCTACTACCTTTTACTTTGTCTTCCGCCAAGGAGGTTATGTTTTCACTGGCGTTTGTCTGTGTTTGTCCGTTTGTTAACAGGATAACTCAAAATGTTTTACACGCATTTGAACCAAATTTGGTGGAATGATGGTAAATATGTCCAGGATCAATCGATTAAAATTTGGTGATGATCTGGATTAAACTCTGGAATATAGCATAATGTATTATTTTGCCCTTTTGTAAATCCACATCCTTCAATATTGATATGTGGCATGGCGGAGGAAAGCGCTCTACCAAGTGCCCTTCTATTTTGTTTTAACTGCTTGTTGCAATTTTAGATTTTATTTACGATCGGGTGTAACTTGGTGCCCATTTTTTAATTATACAGCACTTTGGTCGACTGATGTCGTTTTAAACGTGCTTTAGAAATAAAGGTTGAGTTTTAATCCAGTTCCGTGACTACGGGTATAGCAGAGGCAGATGTATTAAAGAGTATGATGGCACTAGGCAGGAACGATCTTCTGTGCCGTTCTCTTAGGCAGCGCGGTTGTATGAGTCTGTTGCCAAGACTGCTGTTAAGACTGTCCAGTGTCTTATGGGGGTGGGGGGCATTGCTCTTAATTGGCAGCAGTTTTGCCAGCATTCTGTCCCTGGCAAGCTTGGAGTCAACAGATTCTGCCTTTTTGACAAGTTCATTCAGACTGTTTGCATCCTTAGTTTTAATACCTGCAACCCAGAAAACCACAGCAAAGTAAATAGTGCACATGACAACAGACTGATAGAACATCTGGAGCATCCCATTACATATATTAATGGATCTGAGCCTCCTCAGGAAGTAAAGCTGCCTCAGGACCTTCTTGTAGATGGCCTCTGTGTTTGTATACCACTCCAGTTTATTATCCAGCTGGATGTCCTGATACTTGTATGATGGAACTATATCCAAATTAGTCCCACTGATGCACACCAGAGAAGATAGGGGCTTGTTCCTCCTGAAAGTAACCATCTCCTTCGTCTGTGCCACATTCAGATGCAGGTGAATCTCCCCACAACACCTCACAAACTGGTCAACCAGGTCTCGGTACTCATCCTCTTGACCATTTTCCACACACCCCAACTATGGCTGTGTCATCAGAAAATTTCTGTAGATGACATTACTCAGTGCAGTACTTCAAGTCTGCAGTGTAGGTGGTGAAAAGGAAAGGGGGATAGCACAGTTCCCTGGGGGCCTCAATGTTACTGATGAGACATTCACGCAGCTCCGAAGCCTCACGAACTGTGGTCTGTCAGTCAGATAGTCAGTGATCCACCTGACCAGGGGAGCATCCACCTGCATGTTCTCCAGTTTCACCTTAAGCAGCCAAGCTGGGTGGTGTTAAAGACACGGGAGAAATCAAAGAACATGACGTGGACTGTGGTGTCGGGTCTGTCCAGGAAGGCGTAAGCCTTCTGCAGCAGATATATTACAGCATCACCCACACCTAGATGGGGCTGATATGCAAGCTGCAGGGCGTCCTGTGAAGAGCGCACCAATGGTCTAAGGCAGTGGTGTCCAAAGACATTCCAGAAGGGGCCAAGAAGGTGCAGGTTTTCTTTGCAGCCACTGATTCCAGCATCCTCTGTTTAACCCCCTCTTGACAGCCTTGCCTTCTCTTCAGGAATACGGTACCTCTCTCTGGTTACAAAGGTCGGCCAGTTCAGAGGAATCAACCAATCCCATGTATAAAGAATGCCGGCGGTGTTATCAACATGGAGTCCAGAGTAGCATGTAAAAAAAAGTGATGTCGAAACCATTTAAAAAGCAAACTGGCATATATGTAACGTCCAGACAACACACACAATAATACACTCTTAAAAAAAAAAAACACAAATCTCTAAACTTTTATTCACATTGTCATTATGGGGTATTGTGTGTAAAATTTTGAGAGTAACAATTAATTAATTTCATCCATTTTGGAATAATGCTGTAACATAAAATGTGTAAAAAGTTTAGTGCTGTGAATACTTTCTGGATGAACTGTATATTTAAAGGGGAAACAAATGAGGCAACACAGCAGCAGCACTTTTTTTTTTTAAAAGGCATTTATTGATTAAATACACACTTAGGTTTTGACAAAAGCTTCTGCAGTTTTGTACATAAGAAATTTAAGCCCCTTTGCCGACCCACAAGTCGTTTAATTGTGTTAAACGGAACCCAGTTCATTACAGGTGCAATAAATAATACAAAACGAGGCGAAGAAAAGCACACCTGGATAAGTGCCTGCATTAACCTGGAAATAAAAAAAAACAACAACAACAACCTTTAGACTATGAGAAAGAAACTGAAACTACATCCAGTCTTTTTTATTTTTCTAACCTCTGAGATTTCCGACTCGGCCTCAGGACCAGAAGGCATTTAGTGACCTGAGGAAGTGACTGGAAAACCCCCAAGTAAAAAATAAATCTGAGAATGGTATATTGCACATTTTTCTTAGCAAATACAAAAATCACACAGCCAGACTCTCTCTCTCTCACACACACACTTTTTTTTTTTTTGTTCTTTTTTTGTTAGTGCTCGACATACAGAAAAGGAACAGAGCTGTGTTGGGGGGAAGGGTACACTGAACACACAACAGGATTCTCTGCAAATTTATCAATGAACTGCAAGAATTCAGGATGTGACTGAGGAGTAATTTAACTTTCAAGAGCAAAAAAAAAGAAAAAAGAAAAAAAGGCAACTTCATTAAAGTTCTCAACTGCTGCAGATGACATTTCAGTGCAAACCGCTTACTGACGACACCGTTACGGCTCGCGTCAGTGAGACGTTTGATCAAACGTTTGCGTGTCAAATCGAAATTTAAAACAGTTACTGACATTTGCAGCTTCAGGACAAAACTCAAAGTCGTTTCCTGCAGAACACTAAACTTAAAAGCAATGCTGTGCTCAAACATTCATGTAGCTGAGTCTGAAATAAGAACTAGAAGAGCACCTATTTGAGTGCATAACACTGTCGTCACTTGGCAGAGTGCACCACCCCCAGGTGTAACAGCCCTGGCTCGTCTGTACCCATGTTTTCAGATAGAAAATGTAAATGGACTACAATGTAGCTGCAGGCTAGCCCATTTTAACCTCTGTTCTAGTCTGGTCAAGGGGGTACATCTTCACCTTACATCATCAGCAAGCTCCAAACTGCCCTGTCTTGCAAGTTTGACAAACTTTAAAACCTTCTCTCTCCACCCCTTTATGTGTAACCATCTCCATTTAATGCCTCGTTGCATGAAGGTTGTTGCATAATTCTCCGTATTTCTGACCACTGAGTGTTCTGCCATTTCTACCATACATTCTTACATTGATGTGGCATCAACCGTGGGCGGTGTGACCTCCAAGAAAAATGTGTGCCCATGTGGTTATCGTTTTATTTAATACAGCCCTCAAACGCACCATATTGACATAATGTTAAGGTGTAAATAATTGTGTGCTTCTTGGCCAGGAAGCTGGTAATTCTCAAACTTTAATAGCCGAGCATGTAGTTGTTGTTCTGAAGACGACAACAACAATACAGTCATCATGACGAAAAAGCCAAACTCGACCATTAGTATCCTCGGAAAATCGGACCTTCCAAGAGGTTTTGCCAGACCTCAAAATAATTCTCTGAAACTTATTCCTTAGTAAAAAAAAAATAATAATAATGTTTTACTTGTATTTGCTGGCTCCACCCCTTTTCAGCTAATTCTGTGAAATGATTGCAGTCGATTAACTTGGTTATACTCTTAAAAAAAATAAACAGAATTTGGCATCACTGGAATGAATTTGCTTAAATCTTTAAGAAATTTGTACTGGCATGTAGTGGAGGAGATGATTTTACAGCAAAACGCTGAAAATGTTGATGCAAGCACCATACTTGGCATGAAGATTCTCATGATATTGCTTAGCTCATCTGGTAAACTGGCCATTTGAAAATTTTAGATGGCAGCCAAAATGGCCTACCAAAAATTACCTTTTCGTACAGAAATGCTCCTACCACCAAATAGACCCCACCCTAAAATATCATTACTTATTTGTGTGATCTTGGTGTCAAATTGTACATTTTCAGGTACGCCAGATTAAATATTTCTAACAATAATAAGACACTCTTAGTAGCACAAATTGGCATTTTACCATGTTGATTGCAAATGTTAAAAATAACATTCAACAATAAAGACTTGGAGCAGCACGGTGGCTTAGTGGTTAGCACTGTTGCCTCACAGCAAGAATGTCATGGGATCGATTCCCACCAGTGACCCTTCCATGTGGAGTTTGCATGTTCTCCCCATGTCTGCATGGGTTCTCTTTGGGTGCTGCAGCTTCCTCCCACATCGACAGACTGGCATCCTGTCCACGGTGAACCCTGCCTCATGCCCTATGACTGCTGGGATAGGCTCCAGCCCCACGCAACCTTTAATTGGAGTAAGCGGGTATAGAAATGACTGGATGGACTAAAACACGTTTTTTTTCCTTCACTTTAATTTGGCACATAAGCCACCAAATGAAATATAACAAAATGAAATATGACAAATATTTTAACCAATCAAATAGGAAGGAGCATTTCTATGCAAAAAATGACTTGATATGCAAGTTTGGTGGCCATCTTGGAAAATGGCCAACATCTTTAATTTTCAAGTGGCCAATTAACAAGATATGCTAAATAATATCACAAGAATCACCGTGCCAAAGTTGGTACTTGTACAAAAAAAAGTAGGATTTCCACCATCCACTAATGGAAACCGGAGAAAAGCACTGTCACGATGATCCTCTGGCCCTGTAAGAACTTATTTTCATTGACATGACACATAATGTAAAGGGAAAAAAAAAAAATTGCTTTCTTCAGTGGATTTTACCCAAAAGGGTTTCTCTACATGTTACACCAGCATTTGTGAATGACAAGCCATGAAACAAACAGTCCAGAGTGGATGTGACAGAAATACAATGGACTAAACTAAGAAAGGAGCACATAGATGTGTGTGTATGTGTCAGTTACAATCCTGAAGTGGTAAAACAATCCATAATTTAACCAGCCATTTGCGCTTGAAATGAGTGCAGACGAGCTCTGGCAGCCTCGGTTCTGTGCCACCTCAGCTCTTATGGAGCAGTCTGATTGGCCCTCGGTCTCCATTTCACTCCGTCTGCTACAGACTCAGAAAGTGAGGGCAGGAAACAAACCTATCACGCTCCCACAGTGGACTCTTAGCGCAGCGGCAAAAACACAAGTTGCCAGCAACGGTTCTACTTCCAACGAGTTTGAAATGAACGCCGCTGCTGCTGCCTTTGGAGACCGGTGTTCAGAGACGACTCAGAGTTCAGACAATAAGTACAAAAGAGCCTGAATAAATGCTGAAATTGTACAGACAACAATCCGCCGAAACCATCGGAAATTTAAAGTCTACCCGAGAGGAGCTCTGACCGAACCCCAGCAGGAGGCACCAAATGGCTGAAGAGTGTTCAAGTCCACAGCAGTCAGCTGACGCATATCATCTCCTCAGAGCTGATATGATCTCTACCCAGCACGAGAGAGCCGAGCCTCGTGTAAGCCTCTTAGCTTAGCTGCCAAGCATAGCGGCACTGATGTCTCTGTCACTGCTGATAAAAAACCTGAAGATCGATCTATTCTGGTGCAAATGCGGCAGGATGGACTCACACAGGGCATGAGAAGGTCCGGTCTCCAGGGGGCTTAAGTGAACATTAGGAATGTTGAAACCACCTGGCTGTGGATTCCCATCCAGGGCTGTTCTGGATCATGAGTTTGGGGCTCGAAACAACAACAAGACTCGATCTGCTTCTTGACAGCTGCAAACATCTCGGCATTGAAAACTGATGATGATGAGCGAAAAGTTTCTCAAACACCTGCTTTCTCACAACCACCAACTCGTCACATTTCTTTCCAGAACAAGCCCAGTCAAAAGTGGGTAAATAAAACCCCCCCAAAAAAATCACTGGGGGATAAGAGTTTGTGCACAGCGAGACAGCTCTGAAACGAGGAGATACTCGATTGTGCACAGGTGCAAAGACGTGTGACAAAAAGGTGACAGGAGAACCTTGAAACACTGCTTTTCTGTCTCCAAACAAGGATGTTTTGGAGAAACGTGGTGTCGTTAGCACCATTAAGAGACGAGAGTCGGATGTCACTGTTCATCCTGTGTGCGCGCGGGGGGGGGTTACATGATCCAAACTTTTGCTCTTGTCAGATTTTTGTGTCTTTTGAGCTCAAAATCTATCATTTCCAGCTAGTCAATAGTAGAGTGAATATGTGAAGCGATTTGTACATTTTTATGGTAAAAGCATTTTAAAGATGCCAAGCTCAATGTTTCTATTCCAATTGATGCAACTGCGGTTGGAAGAAAACATAAAACAACACTTCATTTGTGTCTGTATGACATACATGCTGAATCCATTCCAACCACAATTACATTGATGTGGGGGCAGTGAATGAGTTTGGAATGAAAATACATGAAGAGAAGTGAAGAGTTTAGATGGAAAACGCTATAAATCCAAATCCACTTTTTTTCACTATCAGTGGGCAAAATATTAAAGAATTTCAACACATTTTCATTTTTACTTCTGTAAATCTGTGCATTTTGAAATCTGTGTTTGCTGTGAATTCATTTTCAGTTTCATTTTTTTTCCTCCATCTGTGAAAAATGGGTGTCATGTTTTGCATCGCAACTCTTCAAATGACACCACATAAAGTGGAAAATTTTCTGTACAAAAGCAGATCATTGTCAAACTGTCTGCATGACATACGAAATGCCGTTTTCTGTTTTCTTAAACACTGAATTTAACCACAAGTGTTTTATTATTATTAATTTATTTATTTAATGGAAAAACTGAGCTTGCATCATACCAACTTTTTTGACATCAAATAACATCTGCACAAATTCTTGTGCTTTTACAACAAAATATACAACAGTGATATTTTACACGTGAGTCCTGCTAGAAAGAGTGAAAAAAATCAAATTGGTGTTTCAAAAATATAATCCATCAAGAGGTTTGCTGCTGCACATGATGTAGTTTTTGTGGCAAAATCCTCCGAGTCATTTTTCTAAATGGGGAAAACGCAGTTGAAAATGTCAATTCACAGCAAAACGAAACATTCCCATAAATAAAATGAAAATGGTGTTCAAATTTTACATTCTGCACATCGATTCTGGCCTCAACAGCCACCTACTTGTCGGCATCAACTAAACTGCTCCTAGAGGTCACATGTCCTGCATGCTTTTCCAGCTTTATCTCTGCTCCGCCCACTGTTAACTACATCAGGTCTGCTACTTTGCATGTAGACTGTAGTCGTTTACTCGTTTATTTTTATTTTTTTGCATGAACACTTAAGGAGAACCAAGACCATGTGAAGGTGTGAATTTAACTGAAACCCACAGCCCCCCTAAATAAACAGGTTACCAAATGAGTTGCTGTTCATTCGGCAGCTCCCGGTTTTGTTCAGGGTCGCCACAGCGGATACAGCCAGATCAAATTTTACGCCAGATGCCCTTCCTGACGCAACTCCAGTGTTACCTGGAGAAACACACACAGCCGCTGGTGTTCCAAAGACTAGTACTAACCAGATCCTGCTCTGCTTAGCTTCCGAGATCTGACGGGATCAGGCTGACACAGAACAGACCGGCTGCAGGTTACCAAATGAGTAAGCAGCTGAAATAACTACTTCACACTCTGAAACTGAAGCAGAACAAACATTGGAGCAGGTTTCAACCCAATGGAAAGAAGAACGCTATCTGAGGGATGAATTGAGCACCAAGTGTGTGCTTACAGACCGCACACAGAATGTGTCAGGAGGTTTGCACAAAGTACATGTGGTCTTGCGGAGCCTCCTAAACAGGTAAGGCTCATAGTTTTTTGGTTTTTAAAGATTTGCACAAGAAGAAGAAAAAGGGAAAACAAAAACCAAACACCCAGACGACTGAAACCATTAAAAATATCACTGTTTCCAGTTAAAAATTACAGAATGTTGACACTGTGGATGGTATTTTAATGAGATTTCATGTTTCTTTATCTGATTTCAACCCACTCACAAAAAAGACAAAAAAAAAGAAAAAAGAAAAGAAAAAACAACCAAATACAATGAGCACCATAAATATCGTACACAGAAATGATCATGAAAAGTTTAAATAAATCAGACTGCACAAGTTTTGGCTGAGCTGGTTTGGAACAGACCTGTAGGCTGTGGAAAGAAAAAAAAATTGTTTAACACAGCTTGGGTCCTTTTTATGTGACCGGCAGGGTTCCTACACATTTAGTTTCAATTCATCAAGGATTTCACAGTGCAGATGTGACTTAATACTTAATACTCATTTTTTTTACCTGTGTTTTTTATGTCATACAGCACAAAATTTGGATTCTTGACCACAAAGTGCACAATCGTAGTGATATTTTACACATCTGCTGCACTGATTTAAAGAGTTCTGGATTTGCACTGCTAGAAGATCCTGATACAAGTTAATGTGAAGATTTTTAAGAGGACTTGTTCCCCACAAACAACAACAACAAAAAAATCTGACGTACATAACTTCATAAGTGGACTTAATTCCCCCGCCAGGTTTGCATGTATAGGAACCCTGCATTTTGTCCAACGGCACAGACTATTGTGGGCAGAAACAGCACAAAGGGTGAAAGGTCATTAAGACAGTTCAGTGAGGTAATAATACTACTGGAGGTCTGACACAGCGTTGTCCAGTTTCAGAAATGTTAAACACAGTTCAGCAGTTTGCTTTGAACCTTAAGACATTTTGCAGTTTGACAGAACATTGGACTTAAGAACAGTAACATTTATAATAAGCACCATAACGGCCAAAGAGCGGCCGTGTTTTTAAAATCGGAATTTCATATCAAAATGTTCAAAAAATCTCAATCCCTGCGTGAAACCTGAAGTTGAGTCCTCAAAAAGCTTTGTAAATTGGGAGTCCTGTGAAATCTGTAAAACACTGTATTTTTGCACGAAATTCCAAGTTCTATTCTCGCTGAAATAAAAGGATCGACTTTCATAAATGTAACTACAGCCGTACAGAGTTAAATCCTTTTTTTTTTTTAATAATTACCAAACAGCGTAACTCTGCACACTCGTATTTCCAAATGGCAGTGAGACATAATAGTCGAGGACCTAGCTGACACATGTATGCACATCATTTAGGAGATGATAACTCAGCTGTTTCTAATATGGTCCCAATGAACAACGTGGAATATGTGCCAAAATCTCTATCCGGGACGAACAGCCTGTAAATGACCACGTCCCTTTTTCATCACATGTTACTTCAAATACAGCTGTATTTTCTAAACTGCAGCAGCAACACATTTTACAAGGTACTCAAAATATTCAGAATGTCCAATACATGTTTATAAGGGTGTAAAATTTCTAATTTTTATATTTTAAGAGAAAACTGCCAGAAAACATTAGGTCAAATGACCTACATACAGTCTGGAATCACCACATATTTTGTAACTTAAACTTTCTGGGCCGTTGGCTGATGGGAAATTTCCATGATAATCTATAAAACATTTAAGATCTGTAGATACCACTGTTTGCTAAAGAAACGAGTTTTGTTTTGTATTTTTCATCTTAAATCAATATTCCATTGATAACAGTACAACTGAAAATACAATTTCATTATATGTGGCAAATGTTTGTTCTTTTGATTTACAGAAATAAGTTGACCCATTTATTTTAGCCATTTTCTCTTAAAATATACAAAAAAAAAAAAAAAAAATTTATACTTTTCTATGACTCTCCCACACATGTACTGGTCATTCTGAGCACTTTTAATACCTTTGGAAATCTACAGGCACTGCAGTTTAGAAAATACAGTTGTATCTGAAGTAACTTGGGACGAAAAAAAAGTGTGGCCATTTTCAGGCTGTTCGTCCCAGATAGAGATTTTGGCACAGATCCCAAGTTGCTCACTGGGGTCATATTAGTCTATAACAGTTGTGTTATCCTCTCCTAAATGATGTGCATACATTATTCAGCTAGGTCCTCGACTATAACTGAAATAAATAACTGGAAAATTTCAAAGGTGACATCAGTGTTTGCAACCATCCAGTGCGACACTTTGTGCTCGAGGAGTCCAACTTGATCCGAACAGAAGGATTAAGTGCCGTAGTTTAAGTATTTCTATTCTGCCGATCCTTTACAGCACTGTGCAAAGGTTTTAGGCACAAAAAATGTGCTTAGCTAGTTTGGGAGACCTTGCAACTTATACTGTGATGCAACCCAGATACTGAAATCACACATTTAGTGGTGACGCTGTTGTATACAGGCTAAATTTAACAGTCCTTATGTTAATTAACAGCACAGGCTGTGATGTGCACATGTGTTAAACTCAGTTCCCATCCGCTGTTTAACAGGTTTTTCCCGGGGATGTGTTTAAGTGAGTTTTACAGACAGAAAAAAAGGCACAATTTATATGCTGGAAAATATAATAGTCGTATTGTGTGCAGCAGGCAAAATTTGCAATAATGTGAGACTCTATATGAGATCATGTGGTTTTTAAGTGTAGGAAACAGAAGAGCCCGAGGGCTCGCCTTTTGCTTCGTACACCGTTCTAAGCAGCATTTGTCAATCACTGTCTGAGGAAACTGCTGCAACAAAAATAGAACCATGAGTTTGACCATGGGATTTCTTCTACACATCAGAGTACAGAGATTATGAAGAACTGATCCTTGATTTGGAAACAGAGGATAGTCCAAAGACCAAGAACCTCATATTAAGCATAACCCAAGGTCTTGTGATTCCTTGTGGAAAAAGGTGGGCTCAGCCGACACAATGACTCTGGGGTTTGTGAACATTCTCGACACTGCACGACTGAACCCGAACTGCGTGACATCAGGTCAGCACGACTTGAATTCTACTGACATATACCGAACAGTGCAATCCTAACCAGTTTAGTGGAATTTGCACACCACTTATTTTGATCAAAGACTGCAAAATACAACCCCACTGCACATCAATCAAAACCTGGAGGTGCCTAAAACCTTTGCACAATGCCCTATTCCATTAATGTCAGTATTGGACTGCACAGGCGGCCTCTATAGGCCCGTTCGAACAAACAGTTTGGAGCCATCAGTTCTTGCTCACTCCCACATTAAGTCATTGTTCTTTAATAGCTTTTGTTCCCTACGCAATGGAAAAAATAGATTTTCTTCGGAAAGCTGCAGCATCATCTGTAAGAAGAAAACTTCAGCAGAGTTTCATACAGCTGGCTGGACTGTGGCGAAGGCAAATGGTCGTCCTTATTAAAATCAGTGGCACTCATCCGTCACAAGTCAAAACATCCTGTGAGAAAATCCTTTCAATATCAATATCGGAATTTAATTTGGGAAAGCAGGACAATTCTACCGCCTGTAGAATTGTGTTACAGCCACAACTTTTTTTTGTGCACAGTGTCAACATCTGCCATTCGCAGCTCGATGTGAAAGCTGTAAACACGTGGGTGGAACTTTGAGAGTAAAAATCGACCACACTGGCGCTGCTGCAACACAAGGACGGATAATAAGGACTGCATGGTGGGAAAACCGTAAGACACTATATAACTGGGAAAAATAAACAAGCCTTGCCAAAAACAAAAAAGTCCGTCTGGCTTTTCTTGACATCAGGGTTTTTGAAAACATGTTTACATATTACACTACAGAAAAATAAATAAATAACTGCAGCGGAGATGACTGCGTTGAAATTTCTGGTTTTTGTAATGCTACAAGTGAAATGCA
This sequence comes from Thalassophryne amazonica, assembly GCF_902500255.1. Classification (NCBI taxonomy): domain Eukaryota; kingdom Metazoa; phylum Chordata; class Actinopteri; order Batrachoidiformes; family Batrachoididae; genus Thalassophryne; species Thalassophryne amazonica. The sequence continues at coordinate 76,066,139 of NC_047113.1, read as the reverse complement.
AACGTACTTTGACTCCGGACATAACATGGAAGCGGGTTTGATACATTAGTTTTGTCATTCTCAGACAACATAAAGAAGCCTTTATATAATTTTTTTTTTAACCAACAGCGAGTCTCTTTTCAAATCCTAATTATTATTTTTTTTTTTTTAAATCTCTGTCCTACATATAGATAGTAGCACTTCTGGGATCTGCTCTTCTTCAACAGTCTAAAGTTACTCTTCATTCTCTCTCTCTCTCGTAATGACATTTTATGTACAACACTGGTATACAGAACATAAATTACTACTATTCACAATTGACAGTCATGGAAAAACCCAAAATTAGACAAAGCCAACAAAAAAGAAAAACAGCCGAGACGATTTAACAGCTTAAAACAAAAATTGATGGTTGTGTTTATAACTTTCTCCGTAATGCCAACGTGTGTCGAGTGTGTAGTAAGAAGCAAAACCTTTTGTTTTTTAATATATATATATATCAAAACATCTCTCCTTTTCACTTATGTACGTATGAAGCTCAAAAAACACGATCACATGAATCCCGACATCTTGTTTACGTGTAAACAGAGCACCAGTAGTGTCTTGGTTCCATGTGTCTCCTCTGTACAAAAGTATAAATATATCCTCTCTCTCTCTCTCTCTCTCTCTCTCTCTCAATCTCTTTTTTTTGTATTTGTTCACATATCTAGGATGTAGCGGACAAAAAAAAGAAAAGACGGATTAGTTCTTAAAAATGCGCCGGCGTTGCCGTATCTGTGCTGGAGTTTGTCAGTTTTGTTCCATATTGTCACTTCCCGCCATTTACATCCCAGTTTGCTGGCATGTGTGGACGTTTTACGGTCAGGTGTTTGCTTGGTGTTGATCGTCTTTTGCATAAATAATTAAAAAAAAGAACAAAAAAGGGTGTGGGCACAGTCCGTGTTGTGTCTGTTTTTTTTTGTTTTTTTTAGCTACAGCAGATCCATCTTGGGTCTGTAATGAAGCAGGAGGGGGGATTTCTGGAAAGAAACAAACAATAAGAACAACGTGAGTCAATCACTTAGTAAAAACCTGACAATGGGGGGGGGTCAATGGACTGATCAATAATGCACTCTGGCTAATTTAATTCATCTTAGCTTCTCAGCAACTTTAAATGTGGTTCAGAACATAACTAGAAGCGCACCAGTTTTGCAGTATTTGAGGTCTGAGATATCACGAGGACTGATACTTCATCTCATGTTCTATTCCTAGAATACAACCTGCTGCCCTCAGGAAGGTGTTACAGAGTTTGCAAATGCAAGAGTTGTTGTTGTTGTCCATTCGGCTACTCCTGTTTTGTCAAGGGGTCACCACAGCGGATACAGCAGATCCGCATTGGTATTTGGCACAAGTTTTACACCGGATTCTCTTCCTGACGCAACTCCAGTGTAACCTGGAGAAACATACACAGCCGCTGGTGTTCCAAAGAGGTCTCCCATCCAAGTACTAACCAGGCCCCACACTGCTTAGCTTCTGAGATCTGACGGAATCAGGCTGACACAGAGCAAATGCAAGAGTAACCGGTATAAATTTTCTTTCATTCCTGTTTTCATTTCTTTCCTCAACAAACAGTTAAATACATCCCAGTCCTTGCCACGTCCTCCTCCCTCCTAGGGTGGAACGAGGTGGTGCAGGTGTTTTTTATTTATTTTTTTTTTTTATGGCGTTGTGTGTACAGGTTTTGCACTGTGATTTTATGGCACTTTAATTATTTGTGCTTATTTGCACTGTATTGTTGTCCTTGTTGTGTTTGTGCCCCTTACAGGTCTGTTTTTGTTGTATGTGGCAGCTTCCTGTGCTCCGTCCAAAGACAAACTTCCCAGAGAGGGACAATAAAGTTTATCTTATCTTCAGTACTAAGTCGACACCAAAATTCTGAAAACATAATACTTGTATTCCTACTATGTTGGTAGTCTCATTTGTACAGAGGATGCAGTTTTTCCACAACTGCCATTAAAGTCCTCTGTGGGTGGTGACATACAGCACAACCAAACAGTTGATGATACAAGCACCAAATTTGGTAGGAATACTTCTGAGAAGACCTTTTCTTCAAAAAAGCTGTTAGCCACGTGAATTTTTAATTTTAAGGTGGTATAATGTTGAAGTCATTGTTTCATCTGGCCAACATATGCTACTCTTACCTACTTCAGCCCGGAAGCCAATGATGATTACTGAGGTTTGGCCATCACTGTGCACAAGCAACTACTTGGACCCATAGGTAAGAATTAAGCCAACTTGACACTTGCACAAATTAGATCCCCACACTGGCACACAATCCATCGTGCCAGTGAGTGTCATTAGATGGTACGCTTGAAAAGCTTGCCTACTTCACGCAAGTGGCACGAAGTTTATGCGTGCCAGAAATTTTGAAAACTTTGAAATTTTCTTTCCAGCCTTGCAGTTTACGATAAGTTGGCACGATGAATTGCGTGCCAGTGCAGGATCAAATTTGTGCAAGTGTCAAGGTGGCTTTAGACCAGCAGTGATTAGTAATGTTCATCCAGAGGACATGACTGACTTTAAAAGCAACAATACTACCTCAACTACTAAACCCTGACACCCCAAACACTATCACACGTTCTGCAACATACACGTTCTACAGCATGCATGCACACTTATTAAAAACATGGAAAATCCAACTAAAAAGAATGAAAATATCACCTGAAATTTAATTTCAAATATCCCCTAGTCCACAGTACAATACTGAACAGGTATAGCATTGTCATAAACCAACATTGTACAATTATATGACAAAAAGCACCATTTTGAAGAAAAAAGGCAGCCATTTTGAAATTGAAGAGGCTAACTAACATTTTGCGATGACACTTCCAGGGCTCTGTAAAAATGCCTGTTTTTACAAATAAAAAAATGGAATATTTTACAAAAGCACATTTATCTCAATTATCTGTAAACACCAACACACGACATGTCACATGAACGTATTGGTTTACATAATGAATGACTGAACCAATCAGTGTTTAGCAGAGGCACATTTTACCCAGAATCCTTTGCGATCTGTCTGTGTGTGTTACAAAACCTGAGAATTAGTGCATTATTCAACATTAAAGGATATATGTTATATTTTAACTTTGTACAAATGACAGAATTGACATTAATGAAGTTATTCTATCAGTATTCACACAAAACCATAAGTCAGGATGCCTTTATTTTTCAAGACCTCCGCCTGACCGGAGCATTGTGATTGGTAGAGAGCTGGCTTTGTGACGGCTCTCAGGGTGCTTCAGTGCTGTAGCCGTGTAGTTTCCAGCAGGGGGCAGCATGTTCAAACATAGAAATGCTGACTCATTGTTTGAGTCTTTTGTTGCTTCCAAAAGCGATTGTGGTGTTAAAACTCAAATTCAGCTTGTTAGTAGTTGCAAATGTACTAGAGACAACACTGGAATTTATCGGTTATCGGTTATCTGTAACTTCCGATACATTTTTGGGTGGTTTATCGGTTTATCTTTATCAAAGATAACTTTTCAGTTATCTGATTATCTGTTATCGAAGTTAATTTTTTGGTTATCTGTGCCCACCACTGATTATACTTCATTCCTACTCCTTTCAGATGTGTGTGTGTGTGTGTGTATACATACAAGTAATTTGTTGATTATTGATTAATTTGCTGCTGTCATTCCGTCTAAAAACTTTTATGCTAGTTGATTACTTGTAATTCTGTTGTGGCATGGAGCTGCCATCAGCTCCATGCAGATGAAAACCTGTTTTTAACTGCAAGAATAGACCTTTTTTTGTTGTTTTATTTATATCTGTGTTTCTTGTGCTGGACTGCCTCAGAGCAAGGCATCAAAAGAAGCCAGTTAGTGTACCGAAAACTAATGAGTCGTCTCTACTCCCGTTATCTAGGTGGCACCGTTGCGTCAAGCTGGCTAAAGAACAGTGAGCATGGCTGTACTTCAGCACACTTAATATCTACAAGAATTAAACGTCAGCGAATCCAAAATGTGATATGACTGATTTCACATCTTCAAGCACAATACTGTTACGTTACCTTAAATCTCCATCTCGTCACGACAACAAATTTCAAAGTGTGGTCTTTTCCCAAGATTTCCTCATTGCATAAAATGTCCAGCTGTGAAAAGACAACAAAAAAAGCAAATTACTGAACAATAACTGACCAGAAAGAGTTCACACAGCAGATCAATAACCTTCAGCAGGACAATAAGATGCTGTTTTGTGTTTGTGTTCTGGCTTTCTGCTCCTGCTTTCTCATTCTCTGCTTTTGCAATGAAACTTGGTGGGGGGGGGGGGGGGGCACCTGTGCAACTCCGCCGCTTCTCGGCACGGTAGAGTAATAAAGTTCAGCACTGAGTGTGGCGTTTTCTCCTCCTGTGAAGTCAACATTGATTTTCTACTGAGCAGCACCTCACATCTGCATCTGCCAATCAATGCTGCAAACCAGAGTGGGAAAAAAACAACCAAAGAAAAAACAACCCCAGAGAAGGCTGATGACGGACACTGCCACAGCGCCCCCTGATGGTTCTGACTGGAAGATCAATCAGTTTAACAAAATGCCAAAATGCTTTTATCAGCACAGGGAGAGAACGGTGGAAAGTGTCCAGGACAGAGATTAAGAAGACGCTATAAATAATTCACAGCAAGAGCTGAAAAGCTGCGATTTTTATCTCATCGATGACGAAGAGCTTCAGCGCCAGAGGATATGTGGGGACACAAACTATAAACAAAACAGCCCAGATTTTCTGTATGATCCACAAGGTTTTTAGCTCGTTCCCATTAGGCCGTGCTCATAAGCTCTGCAAAATATATAAACGGAAGACGTTTCAGAGTGTAATTCAGTTTTATGCACAGCTTTTTTGCAGCAGGTGCATCATCGGTATAAAAGACTTGGGCTTACCAATATGATGACCTGGGTACGATTCCCAGTCACACTACCTGTCTGTGACCTCTGACACGACCTTCGGTCTGTAATATCTCAGTCTAACCAGCTGTAGCCTATAGTTGTGGATGTAAATTATGATGACTCACGTCCATCCAGAAGGAGTCAGACTCTCGTCCACTTCATGCTACAGAATCTGGATATGAGCACCAGCACTAAGAGGACTCAGGCTGCCCACAAATTGAGTTTTTAAAAAAAAAAACATGGACAGGGCTTTACTATAAATATTTTATTTGTATTACATTTAATCTCCTAATATTTGCACAAATTAATGAGCCTCTTTCTTTCAACCATATGGACCCTATCTTCATCATCTATACTGCACGCCCTGCAGCGCATAACATTGTTGCATTTGGGGTGCATCCAACTCCACTTTGCACAGCACATAATCTATGCAAAAGGTCTGTATTTAGTTCCTTAATGGGTGTGTTTGGGGTGCAACTTAAATTAAGAAACACGTACACTTGAATATGGCGCACTGCTACTTACATGGTGAGTCCACCATGTAACAGGTGACAGGAGTGAGAGGTTTTCTGGCAAGAAAATAAATATGTGCACACAAGCAGGTGCAGCAGCACGCTGGAGAATAACTAGCTTTTATAGAAGTAAACTTCTTGCCTTGTTAGCATTTCTTTAATCGTATGCTATGACAAAAGGTTGGCAGGACTCAATATAACCAGAGCTACAAGAGGGAGTATATCTGTCATTAGTGTGAGTCCGCCGTGCAGTATATACATTCTGGATGAGTTTTTTAAGTGTCTGGTTTAATTTGGATATTTCTTCCTTTATTCATTGATTCATGTGTTTGCTGACAAACACTTTCAGATTGTTGATCCAACCCCTCTGGTGGATATAAAAACAGGAGAAATGAGTTAATTCTGCAATGTTACGTGCAGTGTGCTGCTAAAAACAACAGCGTTTGGTAGACGGCAGATAGGACAACAATGGCCGGAGCTAAATTTTTCCTTAAAAAAAAAAAAAAAAAAAAGAAGCTGACTGTCAGCTGCAAGAAAATAGAAAAGCTGCGGGTGAGAAAACATGTGATAATTACTGACAGCATCCTAAAACCTAAATTGTAATATTAATGCCCACAATCATTCCTGCTAGTTTGAAGACAGTCAAGAGAAATAAGGCCTACTAGATATCAGACAGGATCCTGTTGAATAACAGTCAATGTCAGTTAGCTGGGGCACCAATCAAGTTCAAACACAGAGTTCTGGTTCATATTTAATAAGGCTCATCTCCCATTGCTGATTATTGCCTTAAAATAAGGAAATCTGGGTCCAGTTGTACACAACAGCCACCTAAAGTTGTGTCACACATGGTTATGGAAAATGGATTGCATTTATATAGCGCTTTTCTATCTGTATCAGAAACTCAACGCGCTTTACAATGATGCCTAACATTCTCACACACACACACACACACCGATGTCAAGGTGCCGCTATGCAAGGCGCTCATTACACACCGGGAGCAAACTGGGGATTAAGGGCCCTCCGGTCAGGCTGGGATTTGAACCGAGGATCCTCTGGTCTGAAGCCCAACCACTTAACCAGTAGACCATGACCTCTCCATTATGCACCAGGTTACTGCTGATTACAAGCAACACTGAATGCAGCAGCATGACATGCTCACAATGGCACTGTGTACAGTCTATGTGCTAATGCCTGTGCTTTACCTGCTGGGGTGCCAACAGGTGATGATGGAAAAAGCTGGAATGGCCTGAAGGGCCATGACGCCACAAACGGCATTTTATAAAATAGTAGTTTCTAGGAGCAAATCTTGCCGATAGCGACAAAATGGCTGCAAAAAGTGTCCATTTCGATTTTGAGTTTGTGATGTTACAGCAAAAATATCATGAACAGTGATGTGAGTGGTCCTTGAAGAAAAAACAACCTGAAACTTTTTTTTATGATGTCGTGGGTACAGCACCCAGTGGGGCGTCTGGGACCTCCCTCAGAAAAGTTTAAAATATTACATGCAATCTGGTGTAATTAATAAGCTAAATGAGAGATACTGTTTCATAAAGCCACATATTTGCATTAGACTGTTAAGCCCCCATCACACATAGCAAGAATGTGGAGGAGCCACACCTGACACGGCAAATACTGCCATAATCTGACACAGTCCAAGGAAAAGAGGCGTGGTCAGCCGCATCAGAACGCACACAGACTGCCTCATCCACACCTGTCAGATCGTATCCAAAGCGTATGCAGATGACACAGACTGCTGTCAGATGGCCATAAAAGGCACTGCAGACTGCCCGATGTCCAAATGTCTGGATGGCGAACACGGGACCGGAGCATTGTGTTCCTCCCTTTGCACAGGAAACTGTACTGGACATCAAAGAACAACCAACGTATGAACTGGACTCACGCCATATGTGTCCAAGCTGGCATCCGTGCGCTCACCCACTCCCATTCAATCACTCCTTCGCTCGTCCTCTTTTTCCCAGGCTCACTGACCTCACGTGCGTGTGTGTGCTTTGAAGTGCCGACATGAGGAAATGATCGCTCAGTGTGTGTGTGTGTTTTCATAATAAGCCGCTACGGGTGCGCATGTGCTCAGCTGTTACTGGACAACTTTTGATGTTGAATTTTACTGCCAGCTAAACTTCGCTATTTCTTTTTTTTTGTAATTTCTGGTTGGATTATCTCATGGGATTTATTTATGGTGTCGTTGTTTCCAGCATTCCACCACAGACTGTGGTCCTGGCTCCTGGCGCACTGCGCTGCGAAATGCTCCTGGAGGTGAGATTCATGTTTCATACAACACCAATTCCAGTGAAGTTGAGACGTTGTGTAAAATGTAAATAAAAACTGAATACAGTGATTTGCAAATCCTCTTCAACCTACAGTAGTGTTCAGAATAATAGTAGTGCTATGTGACTAAAAAGATTAATCCAGGTTTTGAGTATATTTCTTATTGTTACACGGGAAACAAGGTACAAGTAGATTCTCACAAATCCAACAAGACCAAGCATTCATGATATGCACACTCTTAAGGCTATGAAATTGGACTATTAGTAAAAAAAAAAAAAAGTAGAAAAGTGGGTGTTCACAATAATAGTAGTGTGGCATTCAGTCAGTGAGTTCGTCAATTTTGTGGAACAAACAGGTGTGAATCAGGTGTCCCCTATGTAAGGATGAAGCCAGCACCTGTTGAACATGCTTTTCTCTTTGAAAGCCTGAGGAAAAAGGGACGTTCAAGACATTGTTCAGAAGAACAGCGTAGTTTGATTAAAAAGTTGATTGGAGAGGGGAAAAGTTATACACAGGTGCAAAAAATTATAGGCTGTTCATCTACAATGATCTCCAATGCTTTAAAATGGACAAAAAACAGAGACGTGTGGAAGAAAATGGAAAACAACCATCAAAATGGATAGAAGAATAACCAGAATGGTAAAGGCTCACCCACTGATCAGCTCCAGGATGATCAAAGACAGTCTGGAGTTACCTGTAAGTGCTGTGACAGTTAGAAGACGCCTGTGTGAAGCTAATTTATTTGCAAGAATCCCCCGCAAAGTCCCTCTGTTAAATAAAAGACGTGCAGAAGAGGTTACAATTTGCCAAAGAACACATTAACTGGCCTAAAGAGAAATGGAGGAATATTTTGTGGACTGATGAGAGTAAAATTGTTCTTTTTGGGTCCAAGGGCCGCAGACAGCTTGTGAGACGGCCCCCAAACTCTGAATTCAAGCCACAGTTCACAGTGAAGACAGTGAAGCATGGTGGTGCAAGCATCATGATATGGGCATGTTTCTCCTACTATAGTGTTGGGCCTATATATCGCATACCAGGTATCATGGATCAGTTTGGATATGTCAAAATACTTGAAGAGGTCATGTTGCCTTATGCTGAAGAGGACATGCCCTTGAAATAGGTGTTTCAACAAGACAATGGGCCTCATGTATCAATGTTGCGCACTTGTGGCGTAAATGTACGGCGTAAACTTGAAATACACCAAAGTCGCCGTGACATGTATCAAGCAGTGCGCACCTGCCCATTTCTGGCGGATGCCTGACGTGATCTTGATAAATGCGGCGGGTGGAAATGATCGTAATTATAATAAACACGCCCATAAATATTCAGACTCCACTTCAGACACACCCTCATTTTACGACATGGAAGCCGGGAAGACGGCAATGAAAAAGAACTCCACCAATCACGACGCGTGCCAATAGAGCGTCAAAAGCGGCTGTCGTATCAATTGTTTTGTAGTATATATTCAATAAAGTGTTACAGTGGTCCCTCAATCGCTGGAGTTACGTTCTAAAAAATAGCCCGTAATACGCGAAACCGCGACGTAGTCAGCGTTATTTTTACAATTATTATAGACGTTTCAAAACTGTAAAACCCCTCACTACACAGTTTATACACTTTCTCAATCAGGCATGAACATTTACTCACTTTTCTCTCGTGTGTAAACACTCTCAAAGTTCAAACCTTAGTAGGAAAATAATACCAAACTGTTTTCAGGCCCAAACATTTGTTTGAGAAATAAAAATAGAACGTTTTCCTATAAATAATTACGATGGCATTTAGAACTAACGAATTAATTTTAACAACCAACGAACGAGGTCGGACACATAAGAAATTATTAATAGCGACTCACCAGTATTTCACAGATCGGCCTCTACGTCCTGACGCTGCGCCTTTTCCCCACTCACATCTTGCTGCAGCAGGTGTTTGTTTCCGTGTGACAAACACAGTTATGAGTAGTTGTTGGCGCTCTTTTCTCTTCTGGGCAACAAGATTCTTATAAACAGATACGCAGAACACAGAACACTGTAAAAAAAAAAAGGCATGCAAAATTGGACTAAATACTCCGCGAGACTCCGAGGCCACGACAGGTGAACGGAGTTATAGCGAGGGACCATTGTATTCTCTTTTCACATGTCAATAATTCTTGACATGTGGATATTTGCTCACTCAATTAATAAGACACGCCTAATCTGTCAGATTTCTTTATTTTTTAAATGTATTTCTGTATTTATTTTATTGTGACAACCGAATGGAGACGACAAAACCTGGTTGCAGCACGGGCGAATTAAGGGAATGACGAAACTACAGTTGTTATTATCAATTTCATAGTCTAAAACGATCACACCACATGAAGTTACGCTCAGCGCTGCTCTGGCTCCAGGCTCGAAGTCTGGAGAAAAAGGCGAGCAGTGCTTTCTTTGCAGTCAGCGCTGTGGCCACGGATCGTGCTCCATAACAATCCCGCAAAGGCGGGATTTGTATTGATTATTATGTGGTATAATCAGGAAAGTGTTACTTATGTAACATATGCATTGATTTGTATAATGGCACTGTTTATCATGTTGATCATCTTCATTTTTATGTGGATTCCAGCACTGGTTCATTTTGGTGTATAATTTACGCCACCTCTCGACCTGGTGTATATTTTCAGCGCAGCGTACGCCAACGACCACATTGATAAATGCCAAGTAGCGCAGCCGTTTTGGCGTACACCCCATATATGCTCAAATATCACCGTACGCAACGTTGATACATGAGGCCCAATGACCCCAAGCACACTAGCAAACGAGCAAAATCTTGGATTCAAACCAACAAAATGAATACCTCGCAGATGTGAAGAAATCATGAAAAACTGTGGTTATACAACTAAATACCAGTTTAGTGATTCACAGGATTGCTAAAAAAGCACTTTGAACATAATAGTTTTGAGTTTCTAGAGTCAACAGCAGATGCTACTATTATTGTGAACACCCCTTTGCTATTTCTTTTTACTAATAGCTCAATTTCAGAGCCTTAAGAGTGTGCATATCATGAATGCTTGGTCTTGCTGGATTTGTGAGAATCTACTGAATCTACTGGTACCTTGTTTCCCATGTAACAATAAGAAATATATTCAAAACCTGGATTAATCTTTTTAGTCACATAGCACTACTATTATTCTGAACACTACTGTATATTCAACTGAATACACCACAAAGAGTGGGTGGTCCTTAGGAGGTCTTTGAGAAACCTGATCATGTACAAATTCAAACTCCCCTCAGATAAAAGTATTTGGGAGATCCAGTTAAAACTGGTCGTAAATCTGATCAATATTGTTCAAGTTATTGTGGGTAGAAGTGGCTGAGGCGCAGACTGGGTGATTCTGTATCCTGCTTCTGGTCTTATGGCTGGTGGGAGCGGGGAAGCAGGGGACCTTAAGAAAATTTGTCATTCTCTTCTCATTCTGGCAGATGGCAGTTCAGAGTGTTGCCGTTACTCCAGGAGTGCACACTACACTGACTGACCTACACAGGTTATGAAACTGACTTAAAACAAGTCCCCGGTGGGTCACACTCTGCCTCGAGGAGCAAAACCAAGTGATTGCTGCCAAATATTGATTCTAAAGGGTGTGAGAATTCTGCACAAGGGCCAGTAGTACAGAAGTGAAGGACAATTTTTCCCCCTTTGTTTTAGTCGCTCATTTTATTTTAGCCGCATTTTATACTTTCACCTCAAACAGTTTCACCAGCGACAGCACAAGCGCTGGCTTACACAGACGAGTGCTGCACATGCTCCTACGCGTACCTCATTAAATGACGTTAGGTTAAGCTTTTTGGCGATGAACTTCTTGAGGTGGAGAACTGTAGCTTGTGCCGAACAGCGAATCCACTTCCTCTTCAGACCTCGTAGTTTACTGCTGTTGCACTCCAAGCAGATGCTGACCTGTCGGACAACACACAAACATAACACAAGCTGAGCACTGTTTCTGAGTGAAACCATCACACTGTCCGGTTAAAATACGACAGTCTGCCATTTGTGGTGCACAAACTGGACAGCTTTTATTGCAGCTGTCACATACTTGATAAATAAGAGCCTGTAGCACAGACCGCCAACTTCATTAAAGTGCTATTATCTTACTTAATAACTCTGCCTCAATGTGGTTAACGGGTTATGATTTATTCGATTGTGTCTGGAAATCATTTCTTAAATGCCCACAAGTAATTAGATAACTGGCAACTGTGTTGATTCACAGCCACCTGGTTGTTTTCTCAAAAAACAAAACAAAACAAAAAAAAACTCAAAATATTCTCTACAAAAAAAGGGCCCTGCAGAAAACGTTTAGGGACCACTGGGGTTAATGAATGAGTCCATCCCCTCCAGTCTGTCAACACCATAACTCAAAAAATAAATAAATGCTGCCATCTTCCAACTCGCCAAATTTAAAAGGGTATATAATGAGGTTAAACTGATTAGATGCTGGTCAACTTTGATGCACCAAATCATTGTTTACTTATGCCATATATTATAGCTCTACCTGCCATCTGCTGTATTATTAATGGACATTAGAAGCAGGTGTTTTTGAACTTGTACGCAACTTTGTCTGCCACCTGCTGGACATGTCTGGGATTGTTGCAATGAACAATCTTCTCAGGCATGATGGAAATTAGTGGTTGAAGTTACATGTAGCTTGTAACAAATGTGTTTGTCCAGATTTTCCACTTCCGAAGCTTAGATATGGTGGTCACCGTTGACTTGTTCTCATCTGTTTGTTTTGCCTCTCTGTGTTTGTTGTAGCTAATGTGACCAAGGGGTGATGGGGTCCCAGCCATGCTTGATGATAAACAATGCTGTCAGAGTTCCCTCTGCAGGCTAAACTATGCAATTAGAACATTTCCAGCAGCCAAAGTGTTCTTCTGCATTGTTTATCCTGTAAAATAAGTTTTCATATTGAAAAAAAATGCAGATAGATATGTACAGTAGTGTTCAGAATAATAGTAGTGCTATGTGACTAAAAAGATTAATCCAGGTTTTGAGTATATTTCTTATTGTTACATGGGAAACAAGGTACCCGTAGATTCAGTAGATTCTCACAAATCCAACAAGACCAAGCATCCATGATATGCACACTCTTAAGGTTATGACATTGGGCTATTAGTAAAAAAAAAAAGTAGAAAAGGGGGTGTTCACAATAATAGTAGTGTGGCATTCAGTCAGTGAGTTTGTCAATTTTGTGGAACAAACAGGTGTGAATCAGGTGTCCCCTATTTAAGGATGAACCCAGCACCTGTTGAACATGCTTTCCTCTTTGAAAGCCTGAGGAAAATGGGACGTTCAAGATATTGTTCAGAAGAATAGCGTAGTTTGATTAAAAAGTTGATTGGAGAGGGGAAAACTTATACGCAGGTGCAAAAAATTATAGGCTGTTCATCTACAATAATCTCCAATGCTTTAAAATGGACAAAAAAACCAGAGGCGCGTGGAAGAAAATGGAAAACAACCATCAAAATGGATAGAAGAATAACCAGAATGGCAAAGGCTCACCCATTGATCAGCTCCAGGATGATCAAAGACAGTCTGGAGTTACCTGTAAGTGCTGTGACAGTTAGAAGACGCCTGTGTGAAGCTAATTTATTTGCAAGAATCTCCCGCAAAGTCCCTCTGTTAAATAAAAGACGTGCAGAAGAGGTTACAATTTGCCAAAGAACACAACTGGCCTAAAGAGAAATGGAGGAATATTTTGTGGACTGATGAGAGTAAAGTTGTTCTTTTTGGGTCCAAGGGCCGCAGACAATTTGTGAGACGACTCCCAAACTCTGAATTCAAGCCACAGTTCACAGTGAAGACAGGTTCAAGCATCATGATATGGGCATGTTTCTCCTACTATGGTGTTGGGCCTATATATCACATACCAGGTATCATGGATCAGTTTGGATATGTCAAAATACTTGAAGAGGTCATGTTGCCTTATGCTGAAGAGGACATGCCCTTGAAATGGGTGTTTCAACAAGACAATGACCCCAAGCACACTGGTAAACGGGCAAAATCTTGGTTCCAAACCAACAAAATTAATGCCTCGCAGATGTGAAGAAATCATGAAAAACTGTGGTTATACAACTAAATACTAGTTTAGTGATTCACAGGATTGCTAAAAAAGCAGTTTGAACATAATAGTTTTGAATTTGTAGCGTCAACTGCAGATGCTGCTATTACTGTGAACACCCCCTTTTCTACTTTTTTTTACTAATAGCCCAATTTCATAGCCTTAAGAGTGTGCATATCATGAAGGCTTGGTCTTGTTGGATTTGTGAGAATCTACTGAATCTACTGGTACCTTGTTTCCCATGTAACAATAAGAAATATACTCAAAACCTGGATTAATTTTTTTAAATCACATAGCACTACTATTATTCTGAACACTACTGTACATCAAAGGCTTATATTATCGTATTACATCAGTCAGATTCTACTGAATTGTGATTAAAGGCTGTCATGATTTGTGGTTGCGTGGCACAGAAGGTGAGTGGAAACAAATGCAAACTCTCATTATCTCATAGACAGTCCAGTACACAGAAAGGCAGGCCGCGTAGCAAAGGTACAGATGAGGGCAAGGCAAAAATACGTGGTCAGGAACAGGCTGAGGTTGAAGGCACAGTGAGACACAATATCAGAGTCAGAGGCCGAGGCAAAATCTGGAAAAACAGAACGAGGTTAAAAAACACTGAGGTAATTGAGACAAGATCAGGGCTGGAACGAAGATACAAAGATCAACGAGCTGGCACCGCAGTGAGGGAAGTGAGCGCTAAATAACAGGTGATGTAACAAGGTGCACGTGTGATCGAGGGTTCTGGAAGGAGGTGTGGTCTGGTGAACCAAAGAGACAGGATGAGAAGTGAGAGCGAGAGTGTGTGTGTGAGTGAAAACAAAGCAGATCAAAAGCAAAAGGAGTCAGTGAATGAAAACCAATGGGGAAAGTATAACGTGCCCACAGACCAACAAAAGGAAACGTGAATGAAATAAAGGGCAAACTAGAAAACAGAGTGACAGACCTAAAAATAGCACAAGAATAATAAGACTAAAAACACAACTTGAACCAAATCTGAATCTGACATCAGAGAAAATAAAGAAAGAACAGAAACAAAACCAGAACCTACAGTAAAACAATGGAATGACTAGAACAAATGATCACAGAAAACAAAACCAAAAACAAAAAGAATACAACAAGATAATAAAACGCCAAAGATACATAATAAACGCAACCACAGAAAACATAATACAAAATGATCAAAAAGGAAACCAAAAGGATGAAATCCAGGGAGGCAGATGACAATAGGGTACAAACCCATAACCTCACCCCGAGCCCGGACCCACCCTGACAAAGGCTTGATTGGGCCAATAAAGATTTTCAGATTTCAAAGTAGGTTTTAGGAATGGCTGCTTTTAAAAGTGCAACTATCACTGGAGCTGGATTTCCATAACATCCGGTCAAAAACAAACGAGGCTAACTGCACACTGCATTATCAGAATCAGATACGTCTGTTCATTATGATGTAACAAATAATGCTGCACACGTGTGTCAACCTGGTGCAGAGTCTCTCTTCAGTGTGCAAAGCGCATGTTGCAGAACTACTGCTGTCTGTTCTGAATGGATCCTTGCATGTGTCTGTGTGTCACAGTTGCTGGTCTGTGCACTTGTTTTTTTTTTCTCCGGTGACACGGTGGGTGGTTTTGGCAGTGGCTGGTAACAGGAGTCAGAATGCATTACCGCTGCCGAGCTTCTGTCTTCCCGTATAAAAAAACTGCAGTGAAGGACGGCTGCTTTGCACGTCTTCATTCTTTGATATTCCCTCCGTCGTCTCTTCTGAAACAGGCAGAGCTAACATCGCCCTAGTTTCTGATTAAACTAAGAAATCATCTCTATTTTCAAATAAATATTGCCACTGCTTTGGTGCCACCCCCGCGTCCCCAGGCTCTCTGTAATCAAAGAGCAACAGTGTTGTATATCTGCTCTCCAGTGGCGACAGCAGAGACCAAGGCTCATAATGTGAAATAAAAGCCTCTGCGGTGAACTGGCGTCCACAGCGGCTCGGCTGCAGTCTGAACAGCCATTTTTATTATATTATAGTACATTAGTGACGTCATCATGGTGCAGCAGCGACCTGGTGCAGCAGTGCGTGTTCGTGACTGATGCAACACTGTGGCATATCAAGAAAACACAGCTTGTGTGTGTGTGTTTTTTTTTTTTTTTTTCTTGGAGTAACTCAAATACAGCTCCGTTATTTTATGGGCTCATTATTCAATCATGAAGTTTGATGCAACCATTTCACTTATTAGCGTGAGTGTGGCTACATCAGAGCTGGGAAAATTGTGTTCTTCCCGTTCTCACTCGTCCCCAGATAGCTGCAATGTATCAAGTTGTCCATTCTCACCTGAGGAAATTGAGCTCTTTATTACCAAATTATCAGCTGCAGATATTCTTCAGAATAGTTTTTTTTATTGAGATTAAAAAAAACCCTGTCCACGATCATCTTGCCAAAACAAAGTTTTGCAAGATATGTTACTCAGTATGTTTGTTTGTTTGCAATCATTGCATTTTTCACATTTAACTCACTCTGCAGCACACAGTTTCCATCACAGACTCTTGCAAGAACACATGTAGCAGCACTTGCATGATACCTTTCAGCACACAAAAGGCTCAAGGTCAAAGGTCAGGACTGGCAAACACTAAATTCAACATAACAACTTTCCTAGTCTCAACTTTTTGAAATTTTGCCTCCAAATTTGGCATGAATATAGTGACTGGCCTTGCCCATAAGCCATTACCTGTGATAAGTGATTGACCTTGACCTTCAATGTTTCGCTTGAGGTCAAAGGTAACCTAAATTAGGACAAATTTCAGATTTCAGTACAACATGCTGTGTAATACGCCCAATCAAAGGGCTTGATGGGAGGATCCAGAATATATCAAACATTTTAAGTTATGACATCATTTGATGACATCATCAAGAAAAACGTACAAAATTTAGTTTTTTTTTTTTTAAGGGTGTGACAAAGCATGTAAATCATCATTGCAGACTCTTGTAAAATCACATGTAGCAGTCCTAAGCAAATACCTTTCGGCACACAAAAGTCAAGGTCAAAAGAAGGTCAAACGCTAAAATCACAAAAAAAAAAACTTTGTTGGTATGCTTTTTTTGCTCCAAATTTGTCATGAATATAGTATATTCCCTTGCCCGTCAGTCCTTCTTCATGTTGGTCGTTTCTCGTGGTAGTCTCTTTTGTTCACCTTTTAGCAAGATACCGGTCACTCTCAAGGTAACAGTTTTCTTTTTTGCCTCTGCCATAGTGTCTGATTTTTAGGGCCCGAGTAGGAGAAAGACCTACGAGGACCCTATTGTAATTGCGCTGTTTATTATTATTTATTATTATTATTATTATCACTTTTGAAATCGAAATTTCGGCCTCTTCCCATGCTCAAAAACTCACCAAACTTTGCAAGGTCGTCCAGCTGGATCCAATATTCAATATTTTGGGGGACGCGCACAAGGTCACAGCGAAATCGCGAAATAGCGCCCCCTAATTTGGTCAACATCATCATGACCCAATGGTGATCAAAAGTTATCAAAAGAATGTAATTAGGTCAAAAGACGTGGCTGCTAGGGTTAGTCAAACTTTTGCGAGCTTTTCGGAGCACGCCGTGTCACTTCGAATGGCTGTCATGCCCACATACTTCATCGTAGATCCTTCAAACTTGCTGGACATGCTGAGGGCTCTGCCCTGACCGTCTGCATATATTAACTTCCCACCTCCGCCATAGCACCCCCCGGTGGTAATTTTTACTTTAACAGGTCCTGATGTCACATAGTTAACCCCATCAACCTCATTCCACTTCTAAAACATGCAGAACAAGTTGGTGAACGTAGGAGATGATCGCCTTGAAGTTACGAGTAACGGCGTCCGTGTAGCGGCGTACCAAATATCGCCCCTTCGCCATGAAATTACGTTCCTTTTGACGGCTTTAATTTTGTCATATCATCATGAAAATTGATACACAGGTCAAGCACGACAACCTCTTACAATTCATAGGGGCGTCGTCCATGGGCAGGGCAAAATGCCTCAATAGCGCCCCCTTGAAACTTTCAAAAACCCCTCCCCATAGGGGTTTTTTGGAGTAGGAAGATGAAAATTGGTACACATGTGTGACTTGCACAGACGTACAAAAAAGTCTATTGCACCATGGGTCTACTCCAAACATGGAGTTGGCCATTTTTTATTTTCTTCTCATTTTGGCGTGATTTCCACACGTTGTATTTGAACGAACTCCTCCTCTGGATTTTGTCCAATGCATTTCAAATTTCTTTCACAGCATCCAGAGATGATACTGATCAAAAGTTATCGAAAGCTTTTCTCTATGTCGAAGGGTGTGGCGCTATGGCACTGCCATTTTGACCCTTCGCCATGGAACATTACATTTAAACAGGTACTGATGTCACATAGTTAACCCCATCAACTTCATTCCACTTCTAAAACATGCAGAATGAGTTGGTGAACGTAGGCGATGAACGCCGTGAAGTTACGAGTAACGGCGTCCATGTGGCGGCGTGCCGAATATCGACCATTTGCCATGAAATTACGTTCTTCCTTTTGACAGCTTTAATTTTGTAATATCATCATGAAAATTGATACACAGGTCAAGCATGACAACCTCTTACAATTCATAGAGGCATCACCCACGTGCAGGGCAAAATGCCTCAATAGCGCCCCCTTGCAACTTTCAAAAACCCTCCCCATAGGGGTTTTTTGAAGTAGGGAGATGAAAATTGGTACACATGTGTGACTTGCATAGTACAAAAAAGTCTCTTGCACCATGGGTCTACTCCAAACAGGAAGTCGGCCATTTTGAATTTTCTTCTCATTTTGGCATGATTTCCACACGTTGTATTTGAACAAACTCCTCCTAGGGATTTTGTCCAATGCACTTAAAATTTCTTTCAGAGCATCCAGAGATGATACTGATCAAAAGTTATCGAAAGCTTTTCTCTATGATGAAGGGTGTGGCCGCTATGGCGGCGCCATTTTGGCCCTTCGCCATGGAACATCAAGTCATGATAACTCCTTCATGCTTTGCCTGATTGACTTGAAACTTCACATGTGTAATGACAGTTGGCCCCTGAACACACCTTGCCCTTCTATTTGTACACTGAGCGCCCCCTAGTGGATGAACAATCAACATGTCATAACTCCTTCATGCATTGTGTGATTTGCTTGAAATTTAAACTCTGTGATCAGTGGTTGCCCTTGTATGCACCTGCCCACATCTGGTCACAAGGGGACGCGCTGGCCTGGGTAGGCGGTCGCATGGAACGAGGGTCTGTATATGACTGCTGCCAGTCCTAGTTATTTAGTATTTTTTGTTTTTATGGACACAGGTCACATCTCAGACTTCAGCAGAAAAGTTGTAGCTGCACTCCAAAGATCAAAAGTGCTTTGAGGAATTTATCCATTTTTCCACATGGAACTGGTTGCATTTGCAGAAGACAAAGGTGACTGAGTGTCTCAATGTGAGTTTTGTTCAGGAAGGATTTTGTTTTTTAAACTGGTAGCTGTCACCTTGTGGCCAACAGACCTTGGATTTGAAAATAAAGGAAACTGACAAGTACATTTTCATGCTACATTTTCTGGAATACGAGCTGCACTGGAGTACACAGTGCCTTGCCTTCAGCTTTGACACACTAATTCGTTTATGCCATTTCAAACACAAAAAGTAATTCTGGCTTCTCTATATTAAAATATTATTATATCTATTACATGAAAAAAATCAGAGCTAAGATGAAGGATTACATAAGTAATGGCACCCTTTAGTACAGTGCATACTGAAAGTATTCACAGCGCTCCACTTTTTCCACATTTTGTTACATTACAGCTTTATTCCAAAATGAAGTAAATTCACTCAAAATTCTACTCACTACACCCCATAATGACAACATGAACATTTTTTTTTTTTGTAAATTTATTAAATATAAAAAAAAAAACTAAAATCACGTATACCTAAGTATTCACACCCTTTGCTCAATACTTTGTTGATGCACCTTTGGCAGCAATTACAGCCTCAAGTCTTCTTGAATATGATGCCACAAGCTTGGCGCACCTATCTTTGGACAGTTTTGCCCATTCCTCTTTGCAGCACCTCTCAAGCTCCATCAGGTTGGATGGGGAGCATCGGTGCACAGCCATTTTCATATCCCGGATCCAGGTCTGGGCTCTGGCTGGGCGACTCAAGAACCTTCACAGAGTTGTCCTAAAGCCACTCCTTTGATATCTTGGCTGTGTGTTTAGGGTCACTGTCCTGCTGAAAGATGAACAGTCGCCACAGTCTGAGGTCAAGAGCACTCTGGAGCAAGTTTTCATCCAGGATGTCTCTGTGCATTGCTGCATTCATCTTTCCCTCAATCCTAACTAGTCTCCCAGCTCCTGTTGCTGAAAAACATCCCCACAGTGTGACGCTGCCACCACCATGCTTCACTGTAGGAATGGTGCCTGGTTACCTCTAAACATGACGTCTGGCATTCACACCAAAGTGTTCAATCTTTGTCTCATCAGACCAGAAAATTTTGTTTTTCATGGTCTGAGAGTCCTTCAGGTGCCTTTTGGCAAACTCCAGACAGGCTTCCATGTGCCTTTTACTAAGGAGTGGCTTCCGTCTGGTCACTCTAGCATACAGGCCTGATTGGTGGATTGCTGCAAAGATGGTTGTCCTTCCGGAAAGTTCTCCTCTCTCCACAGAGGAATGCTGGAGCTCTGACAGAATGACAATTGGGTTCTTGGTCACCTCCCTGACTAAGGCCCTTCTCCCCTGATCACTCAGTTTAGACAGGAAGCCAGCTCTAGGAAGAGTCCTGGTGGATCCGGACATCTTCCATTTATGGATGATGGAGGCCGCTGTGCTCATTGGGACTTTTAAAGCAGCAGAAATGTTTCTGTACCCTTCCCCAGATTTGTGCCTCGAGACAATCCTGTCTGAGGTCTGCAGACAATTCCTTTGACTTCATACTTGGTTTGTGCTCCGACATACACTGTCAATTGTGGGGCCTTATATGTAGACAGGTGTGTGTCTTCCAAATCATGTCCAATCAACTGAATTTACCCCACATGGACTCCAATTAAGATGTAGAAACATCTCAGTGATGATCAGTGAGAACAGGAGGCACCTGAGCTCAATTTTGAGATACATGGCAAAGGCTTAAAATACTTATGTACATTTTCTGCACATATTTTTTTAAAATAAATTTGCAAAAATCTCAGACTTTTATCACATTGTCATTATGAGGTACTGTGTGTAGAAGTTTGAGAAAAAAAAAAAAGAATTTCATCCATTTTGGAATAAGACATAAAAACATTAAAAAAAATGTGGAAAAAGTGAAGCGCTGTGAAAACTTTCTGGATGCACTGTAAAACAAAAGTAAATCATCGTTTTTACAGCAAATTTACTTCAAACAAGTCAGGGGACGGATACATGTCCATTTCCAAGTCACTGAACATGTCTTGGATGATACATCAATTATTAAGAAATACAGACAGTATGGTAATCTATCTTAAATCTGTGTGGAGTAGATAGTTCTCAAAAACTGAGCGACTGTGCAACAAGGAGACTACTGAGGGAAGCCACCAATACGTCATAACGACAAATATGATCAAATCTGGATACGAATTCAGAGAGAGCAGCATTCACACATGCACACTCAGCTACACAACTACCCTTGATTTTGTCATTGTGCACACTTCTGCTCGTTCCCCTCCCTCATCTGACAAGCGTGTTTTCAGCTCTCACAGAAGCATTCTGCAGCACAGCTGAATATCCAAAGGGTAAGATCTACACCGTCAGCAGGGCAGCCTGCCTTCCTAAACATTTCAGTAACGAGGTGCCTCATTGCACAGGGACATATTTTAAAAATGTGCCTACAAACAGAACGCAACTCCTGTACAACATTATGGTGCAGAGATCAAATAAATTAGACATTTCAGATCAAAAAGGCATCTGTTAGCATGCACGCCACTGTAATTCCTGTTCTTTTATAGAAGTGTGTTTGTGTGTGTGCGTACACTGGAAAAAGTTTGCATGCAGGATGTTACTTTAAAAAAAACAAAAAACTAAATTTACTACAAATGCAAATGAAGCAACATGTTGCCAGCATGCTGGCACTGGCAATGGATCTCCACAGATTAATAACTTATGTTGCCGGCAGCATGGTGGATTAGTGGTTAGCACTGTTGCCTCACAGCAAGAAGGCCATGGGATCAATTCCCACCTGTGGCCTTTCTGTATGGAGTTTGCATGTTCTCCCTGGTTTCCTCCCACATCCAAAGACATGCAGGTTAGGTGGATTGAAAACTTTATAATTGTCCAGGTCTCCCTTGCAAAAGAGATCTCAATGGGACTAACCTGGTTAAATTTAAAAATTTATGTTAACTGATTTTGTTTTTGCTTTTATTTTTTCCTTTTTCCTCATTACCTTCTGCAAAATCTTTAATTGCTAAGTGAAGTACACAGTCATCATTGCCGGCTCGTCCACACCAAAAGCCTTTTCTGTCATTAGTACCTTTGTGTATTAACAAGTCAATGAAACAAGACTTGGTGGCAACTGTGCCCTTTGGAGCAACTTGAAAATTGTTTGTACTTTAAATAATAATAATAATAATAATAATTTTAAAAAAGCTAAATTTTCAGTGCAAGAAGTATTTTTCTTTGTGTGGTGTTCAGAGCTAATCCATCACTGCCAGAAGAGCAAGAAGCCTCAACTTTTATCTACAATAAATTACAGACAACTGAAGCATAATGTTGCCATCACACTAGAATTTGGTATTTACAACACATGAATGCATGGTATTTATAGTGATTTTATCTCCACCATTATTAGAATCTTTGGCCCCTGTTGTACACTCAGCACAAAGCATTGCAAAGCCTCACTGCAGGTGTCCACCCAATATGGGTGCAGAGCATAAAAATTTGACTACAACACTGCTGATGCACATGTTGGCCTAAAAAAAGGTGCAGTCTAGCACAGAGGCAGGACGAGTTACCAATTATCACCAGATAGAATTTGTAGCTTAGAACAGAAAAAACAGGTTCAAACTCCAACGCTGTACAAATAGCACAACAATGACACGTGCCTTAAGCTCCTCCACAACACACATACACTTTGCCTGCACCTATCACCAGAAAATGCAAATACACGGTCACTGGTCTGTTGCTTCATCAAACCTCTTCATCTTTTTTTTTCTCTGTATTAATAACATAATTCTGGTAAGTTTGAGGGTCTCAGGGTGTAAATGAATTCATGATGCACAGTTCTCATGACTGTGAGTTCTGGATGCTAACTAGTGATCTAAAATGATTACAGGATGTTTTTGGGACTAGATCTGTTTGGACAATCCTTGAGTGCCACTGAAATGGCTTTGCGTCAAATTCGACGTATAAATTGCAATCTCTGGGAATATAAACTGCCACAGTCATGAATTGCATTTCTTTGAGCATGAGCCACCATTCAAATGCCTCAGTTGAGGACTCCAGCAACAGGAAAAAGCCAAGACGATGCCAAAGTATCAAATGGCAATGGCAGATGGCTACTTTCTGGGTGTGGGGAAGGACGGATAGTTTGCCTTGTGGCAGTTGTTACATAGTGTGGTGGATCCAGCATGGTTCCAGACTTGGCATGTGAAAATGTATATCTACCTGCTCATCACTACGATGATAGTCATTATCCTCTTCTGGTTTCTCCTCTCCTGCCTCCTTATTCGCCGTATCCTCTGATTTTGCATCACCTGTGTAGAATATGGAGGCAGACAGTATATTTAGTATCTTTACCTTTGGCAAAATCACATTTGCTGTTGCCAGAGGAACAGTTATAACGATTCTCAAAGCAAAGGCTCATCACAAATATTTCAGTGTTAACCTCATGAACACAAAGTATCTCAGTTTCACTCTGTATACTTTAGTTTTGATTGCAATCAAAGCAGTGAGTGAGCAGCTCTTGTCCAGTTATTTCACTAAATGTATTAACTTGAGTGAAGACGCTTGAGTCTCTAATTGACATCCTAGTGGACGTCTTGAAAACAAGTTGCCTCGGATCCTGGATGCCCGGATCATAAACGCTTGTTTCTCTGCAGTAATTAAAGAGCCTGCTGAACTGCAAAACACCTCCTGCAGAAGTCCATCTCTACGGAGGTTACATGCTTTCAAAGCATCCCTTCTATGACTACGTGTTTCTCATACAGTGAGATTTCTACTCCAGAAATTCTTTCCAACTCATTCCCCATGACTGATCAACCTACACGAGAGCAAGCGTCAACTCAATATTGTGCCAGTTTGTCTCATTTTTATTAGTTGTACCGCTCTCGGAGAAAAAACAGGCAGAAGTGGGATGTTCTTAGATAAAAGAAGTCCTCTCCAGAACGCAAACATGGAGGTAAAATAAAAAGTAGTGTGAGCACCATTACATACAGTTTCATAATGTACTAATTAAACCACAGAACACCTCAAGCCAACTATGTTAAGACTTCATGTGAACAGCACTGTACCCATCAAGAATTGTACTTTAGGGAAACAAATTCTTCTGAAGTATAAGTGTTAATCCTGATTTTATCGGTTTAGTATTTGCATGTTTAATAAAGAATTTGACTGTTCTGCAAGAGCTCATTATTGATTTCATGCGCAACAGTTGACTTTTCATGGTATTACGACAAAAAAATCTAATATGACTGAATAGAGGCTCCACAATACACGATGTATTGCTCCACCTCTTATATGCACACAATAAATGGTAGATTCCCAGAAAGTGTAACTGTGAATAATTCCAGACAGTGTGACACAGGAAGGTCCGACTTTGCTGTAGTAGATCTCGATTAAATCCTTAACTGCTTGCATTTATATTGTCCAAATTTACTTTCAAATCACTTCTGAATATCTCTAACTCTGGATCAATATGCAGGCCTGGTGTGTCAGATAGAGTACCATTCAGAATTAGGGATTTTTCTTTTATGAGCAACCTACCCACTGGAGTTTACCGTGTCTGTGATTCTCCTTGATGAAGAATAAGACCCTGACTTTCAATGACTTCCTGGAAGTGTGTCTGTCTGTGGCAACATTCACATCTTTGGCTGCTTGGTTTTTGAGATCAAGAGAGGCCTGAATTCATGAACGTCACTGCACAGAGGAGTTTGGTGATGCCATTATCTTTGCAGAAGAATGAAGGGCCATGTTTCCTGGTCCTTCCTGTCTTATTGTATGGTTGTAAGACCAGGAAGTCAACTACTGCCATAAGGCAACAACTCTTTGGTAATAAGTCTTTTTGGTGCATGCTTGGGTACCATTGGAATGACTGTGCTGAACTAATGGCGCCTTAGGGACACTCAGGTGAGGCCAAGGTGATGCCCGTGTATCACCCGTCTGCACTAGATGGATGGTTAGTTTTTGAGAGGGGGGGTGTAAACCGGTTGTGTGCTAGGGTGGTTGTTATCCAGTGCACCCATAACAATCCCACAACAAGATGGATGCAGCAATGTGTGGCACCACACCTCCTCACTTAACAATAAATATTCAGACATTGATAAAGTTGTTTTTGCTGTCTATTGGAGAGGAAAACAAATGATGAAGGCAAGCTGAGAAGGCAGAGTTTTTCAAATACTCGGGGTTATCTGAAGGTGAGTCGCACAACAGAACAACAAGCCCCTCCTGATAAGCAGCCAGTGAGGAAAACTCTGGAGACAATCACTGCAGCAAGGCTCAGGCCTTTCCTGGTAATTCTCTGCAGAAAGCCTGACAGGAAAAATGGTCCAATCCAATTCTACCTCCAATCTGAGCAGCTGCAAACTCACTGCCCACACATCACATCAAAGCAATACATACATGTGCCTAATGTTTTCACAGCAGTGCAATTTCGACTTTGACAACCAAATGTCATATCTTTTTAAAAAATCCATAGAACTACTGCTACAATATCTCAGTTACCACCGCAGTACAGATGCATGCTGATGGTGTCGGTACTGGCTGTACATCTGGAATCGCAAAATTAAATGGTCGTGCCCCACCACCCTGTCCCACCACCTTAGTTCGAGCTCTTGGGGCTAAACGGAACCCAAGCTGCCCTCTGTGGTTAGCAATGTGCCAGAAATAGCTTCATTTTGCTTGTAAGACTGCAGAGATTGTTTAAATTTCAAAGGGATTTTTGGTAAATGAAGCTTCAATTAAGTGCAATGTGGTTCTGCTTGGCTGGCGGAGGAAAAGCATTCCCACCGTCGCTTGCAGTTAGTGTCGTGCGGTCTTCAGTTTACCCGGGTGTTAATTTTGGTTTGGCATTCCTCAACAGGAACTAATGAGGAGCATCTATTTTATCGGAGGCCAGAGGAAAAGTAAACTCCAGACGCTGCTAGTGTGGTTTACAGGGGAAAAAGTTTGAATCTGAGGTTAGAAAGTGTGATGTGGAGTCACAGATTTATAAGTGGGGTTTGCAGATGTGACATATTTAGGAGAGCAGGCAACAAATAAATTAATCATTTTACTCATTACTATATGTATCCGGCGCCGACAGCTAACAGGTACTGTACATTTTGCTCAGTATTAAGACTTCAGAGGCACATGATTTATAAATGGCCACTTTGGCCTCCAAGTATAAATGAATCACCTTGAAGAAAAAAGGAAAAAAAAAAAACAAAAAAAAAAAAACTATAAATCCCACTCTGAAGGCATTCTGAGAGCAACTTGTACACTGAAAAATCACATTCATTGTGAAAAACAACAACTACAATGACTATTTACATTCTAAGGTACCAACACACTAAACTAAATAAAAGCAATAATAAAAGAATAAATACTCGTAATAAAGTGTACTCTTCAAAAAGGGGAAAAAATGCCAAATTAAAGAGGTGATAATACAGAAAAAGGTGCGACTTGTACTCTGGAAATTACAGTAAGCTACATTTACTCTTCAAACATATTTCACAAAAATTCAAGAAAAAAACATTGTGTTTCTTGTTTCCACCGTTCTCGAAACATACTGTTCTGTGATTTTTAAGCCCCAATTCTGTGACAAGTCACTTCAGAATATAAATTGCGACTTCTGGTTTGGGTGAACATGTGAAGGCAGCGTTGTTTCAGTCTCTTGCAGCGACAACTGGTAAAACTACATTCTCTTTTAAAAATCCCTGACTGACTTGAAGCGGAAAGTGATTATCAGACTTTTATTTATCGCCGGGAATATGTCAGAGCCATCTAAAGCGTTTAAAAAGAGCAAAGTGGATGCTTCCTTGTCGGACAACAGCATGACACTAAGTAGCATAGCCGCCATGCTAGAAGATCACAGAGCAAGCATCACAGCTGACTTTAAAATATCGTTCACCACATTGGAACTGAGGCCTGAAAAAATACAGCTGCCGATAACAGACCATGGCCAGCAAATTGATACTTTGGAATTGCATGCTGAACTACAGGACCAACAAATTCAAGCACTCGAGGAGAACTGTGCAGCATTAGCCGATAGCAATAGTAAGCTAACAGCTAAAACTATCGATCTTGAGAGCCGCAGCCGCAGGAATAATATCAGGATAATTGGCCTACCAGAATCCATCGAGATGGCCCACAACTTTCTTTGCTGACCTCCTGGTGGAAGTACTCGGTAACCAGACTCTACAGTCCCCGCCAGAACTGGATCGGGGCGCTCGTCCCAGGCCGTTGATTCTACAGCTCCACCGCTACCAGACGAAGGAACGGATCATCCGCGAGGCTCATAAAAGACGAGCGAGTTTAAGCTACCAGGGTTCATTGATCCAGATTTTTGAAGATTACACACCAGAAGTCGCGATGGAGCGGGCTAAGTATCAGTCGGTGATGGCAGATCTCTACAGAATATAAATCACACAACCTCCCAAACCTGTTTAAAAAAATGCAGCTTATAGTCTGGAAAATATGGTATGTATGCCTGTATAAACACACACACACACACACACACACACACACACACACATACATACACTCAACAAAAATATAAACGCAACACTTTTGGTTTTGCTCCCATTTTGTATGAGATGAACTCAAAGATCTAAAACTTTTTCCACATACACAATATCACCATTTCCCTCAAATGTTGTTCACAAACCAGTCTAAATCTGTGATAGTAAGCACTTCTCCTTTGCTGAGATAATCCATCCCACCTCACAGGTGTGCCATATCAAGATGCTGATTAGACACCATGATTAGTGCACAGGTGTGCCTTAGACTGCCCACAATAAAAGGCCACTCTGAAAGGTGCAGTTTTGTTTTATTGGGGGGGGGATACCAGTCAGTATCTGGTGTGACCACCATTTGCCTCATGCAGTGCAACACATCTCCTTCGCATAGAGATGATCAGGTTGTCAATTGTGGCCTGTGGAATGTTGGTCCACTCCTCTTCAATGGCTGTGCGAAGTTGCTGGATATTGGCAGGAACTGGTACACGCTGTCGTATACGCCGGTCCAGAGCATCCCAAACATGCTCAATGGGTGACATGTCCGGTGAGTATCCCGGCCATGCAAGAACTGGGACATTTTCAGCTTCCAAGAATTGTGTACAGATCCTTGCAACATGGGGCCGTGCACTATCCTGCTGCAACATGAGATGATGTTCTTGGATGTATGGTACAACAATAGGCCTCAGGATCTCGTCACAGTATCTCTGTGCATTCAAAATGCCATCAATAAAATGCACCTGTGTTCTTCATCCATAACAGACGCCTGCCCATACCATAACCCCACCGCCACCATGGGCCACTCGATCCACAACAGTGACATCAGA
Organism: Thalassophryne amazonica; assembly: GCF_902500255.1. Classification (NCBI taxonomy): domain Eukaryota; kingdom Metazoa; phylum Chordata; class Actinopteri; order Batrachoidiformes; family Batrachoididae; genus Thalassophryne; species Thalassophryne amazonica. The sequence continues at coordinate 76,037,646 of NC_047113.1, read as the reverse complement.
AAACCGCTCAACCACACGACGCCACACACGCTGTCTGCCATCTGCCCTGAACAGTGTGAACCGGGATTCATCCGTGAAGAGAACACCTCTCCAACGTGCCAAACGCCAGCGAATGTGAGCATTTGCCCACTCAAGTCGGTTACGACGATGAACTGGAGTCAGGTCGAGACCCCGATGAGGACGACGAGCATGCAGATGAGCTTCCCTGAGATGGTTTCTGACAGTTTGTGCAGAAATTCTTTGGTTATGCAAACCGATTGTTTCAGCAGCTGTCCGAGTGGCTGGTCTCAGACGATCTTGGAGGTGAACATGCTGGATGTGGAGGTCCTGGGCTGGTGTGGTTACACGTGGTCTGCGGTTGTGAGGCTGGTTGGATGTACTGCCAAATTCTCTGAAACGCCTTTGGAGACGGCTTATGGTAGAGAAATGAACATTCAATACACGAGCAACAGCTCTGGTTGACATTCCTGCTGTCAGCATGCCAATTGCACGCTCCCTCAAATCTTGCGACATCTGTGGCAAAGTGCTGTGTGATAAAACTGCACCTTTCAGAGTGGCCTTTTATTGTGGACAGTCTAAGGCACACCTGTGCACTAATCATGGTGTCTAATCAGCATTTTGATATGGCACACCTGTGAGGTGGGATGGATTATCTCAGCAAAGGAGAAGTGCTCACTATCACAGATTTAGACTGGTTTGTGAACAATATTTGAGGGAAATGGTGATATTGTGTATGTGGAAAAAGTTTTAGATCTTTGAGTTCATCTCATACAAAATGGGAGCAAAACCAAAAGTGCTGCGTTTATATTTTTGTTGAGTGTATATATTAGGGGTGTCGGAAAAAAAATCGATTCACGTCCAAATCGCGATTCTTATTTATTACGATTCTGAATTGATCCAAAATGTCCAAGAATCGATTTTTTAAAAGCAGTTTTTTAAAACATTTTCTTCCTTACTGACTGCGTGTACTGTTTGTCAGGCAACGGCTTCCGTACTACAGCGTCCCTGCGAGGGGGGAGTCCGGCGTGCTTCAAACACTCATGAGCTGCAGAGTTCAGTGGCTGTAGCTTAGCATGGCGGATGAAGAGCTAATTCAGCCAGCACTGTCTTTGCTGAAGGCAAATGTTTGGGTGCATTTTGGATTTTATTATTTGCTGTGTCAGGAGCTTGACATGACTTATGCAGTGTGCAAAATCTGCAAAATGAAAGTCAAGTACTTCAGAAACACTTAAAATCCGCAAGCCCACATGCTACGCCATCACGCCATTTAAAAGAGAACAAGCAAAGCAGATAAGTAAATATACATCTAGAATCACCTTGTAAAGCTGCATTTTCTTAAACATAAACATTTTTAAGCAATATAACTTTTTCTCAGAGATCTTTGAATCAAAAATCGATTCTATATATATATATATATATATTCCTGATCACATCTGCTTAAGCACTGAGTGTTGCCTGATGCTTCTGCGCTCGTTAAATCGCTTTCTCAACCAGACGTCAGTCACGGAGTCGCCTGAGATCCTACTTGAAGCAGCATTCCAAAGCCATGTGCGAGAAGCGGTTTTAAGTCATCATGTGCAAGCATTCAGATCCGACAGCAGCATTTCAGAAGTGGAGCTTTTTTGTTTGTTTGTTTTGTTTTTTTATTTTACGTGCATTTTGTGAATCTACCATGGTCTATGTGGGTACGTTTTTTTTTTTATTTTTTTTTTTTTTTATTATGTTTGACATTATTGTTTTTATTAATAATGTAAAATATAAGCATAGTCCACACAGGCCGTTTTATTTTGAAAGCTGCCATTTATAAGGTGGCTTTGTGTCTGACACACCAAAGTCTAACTGTATATATAAATTGTTGACCTGAAAAGTGCAGGTAATTTAGATTAATCAAAAAGCTTAACATTAATTAGATTTGGTGTAATTGCCTGACAGCTCAAATATATATACACATAATACATTTTAAAATAGGCATGCCTGTCAACATTTCTCATGTTGCATTGTGGGAAATTCAATGGTAACGGTATTACAGTGACGGCAACACCCGGCCTTATTTTAGTTCACCTTTTCAAACCTTTCTGTGACTGTAATTCGGTTGCTGTACAATTACTCTCATTCATTTTTGTCAAAAAGCACACGGCCAAACTCTGTTTGTGTTTTGGCACAGTGGATGTAAATGATAGAAATATGGGACTCAGGACTACCAGGGGTTCTGCTGGCGCCTCCGTCAATGAGCCTTTAAATGTGTTTGTGCATGTTTGTGTGCGCTGTAGTTAAATCTGACTTGCAGCGACAAAGCACAGGAAGCTTCGAGAGCAGTTCCACTTCTATCTGAGCCTTAATTACCAAAATCAGAGAAGGGGATTAAGCGAGCGATTAGGCATGCCAGCGTGACAACCCATCGGGCAGACATTTAGACTTTAAACATTTATACCACCACTCTGAGGCAAGCTGTTCTAAGGAGCCCTACTGCACAACAACTCAGCCCGGGAGTCGTTTTGATTGGCTGTCTGGCTGGTTGGCCACCGTCCTGACTGCTTGATAATTCCTGTTATTTATGGTTGTGGTACATTTGCTAATTATTACTGGTGATTGACTGCTGAACTTTTGTGGAAATCAAATGTGTAAACTTTTGTGACTATAAGACACTTTGCACAAATAAAAATTCTTCTATAAAACTAGTGATGGTCTTCATCTGAGTGTGACGGCGCCCTAACATGAGCTGACACGACTTAAATTTCAAATAGTGTCAATCAACTGTCCAAAACCACAGACAGCCAATTTACATAAACGTCAGTTTTGTCTTAACTGTTGAACTGATAATGAAAACCAGCATTATGGATCAGATTCACAAACAGGCCACCCGCACCAAAACAAACCGTATGTTTAATCAGCTGGAACCATTACAGACAGGGTTTTGTTCTTTTACCACCTCAGGGGGAAACAGTGGGAGTTAATGTGTCGGTTTGCACAACAACTTCAAGTCGTTAAAGCAAACTAAGTCTTCTTTTTTCTAAACAGTTAGTGTGTTTATGAGAAGTCATCAATCACAGCAGCGTTTACAGCGAACAAAAGGAGCATCTCTGTGTGTGTGTTTTGTTTTTTTGTTTTTTGTTTTTTTAAACGACAGTGTGCGATGTGGACTTCACCGTTGTGCTGATCTAAATGAGTCTTCATGTTGCACAGCTCTCCTTTAATGTCTCCTGGCACCTCCATCCCCAACTTCTGGTAGAACTCCCTCTGCTTCCTTATCTCCGCTGGGGGAAAGAGAGACAATGAGGTGATGCAGCAAAGCAGAGAGGTTAAAGGGTCCTGAGCACACACGTAGACCTCTAACCACCATTAATTTTTATTGTTCAAACCGTTGAAACAAGTCTGAGGACTCCTGTCTGTCAGACAGTCCATAAAATATATCTCAATAACCAGTGCATGGACTGGAACCAAATTTTTCACATGGGTTACCTTCCACCCAAGGGTGTTCTCATTAAACTTTAACGTTTAGGGATTAAAGGTCAAGGTCACAGTGGAAGGTCATAAGTTTTCCTTCCTATGTAAATGCACAGGACGGAAATTCAAAGGCTGATAACTCATGAACCAGATTACTGTCAGGCATGAAAAGGAAGTCGAGTGCAGGTTTCAAAACATGCTGTTTGAGTGACCTTGATTTCAATCTTCAAGGTCAAATCTAACTTTGATCGCTTAACAGTGCTGGACAGACTCAGTTACTGTTAGATATGCGTAGGAAACCATATGTGGGCTTTCAAAATATGCCACTGAGTGATCTTGAAGGTAAAACTTGAGATCACTTGAAATTTGATCATAAACACTGACTAAATGTCTTGGATCAACCTATTCTTATCATTGAACATGAATTAAAGTGTCACCTGGGCTTTTAAATTACAACACTGTTTGGCCTTACGTGCCTTTGAAGGTCACAGTCATGATAATGAAAGTAAGAAAATGACACCAAAAAAGCCATTACAATTACTCAAAACTCAAGGCGACATCATCAAAATCAGTCAAAAACTCAAGGAGACATTGTCAAAAACTCAAGGAGATATCGTCAAAATCAGTCAAAAACTAATCTTCAAAATCAGTTTGTATTCAGAAGCGTTTCAAATGTGTTTCTGCTGTATGGGGAGGGGCTTGTGTCTTGCAGAATCAGGCACACGTTAAATGCACCAGCTTGCAATTGTGCAAGTTTGTAAAGGCAACAATTTTATTTATTATACATCTGACTGAAATCTTTTGCTCTGATTGGCTGATTCGCGTGTAATAATTGTAATACTTTTCACAATAAATCGTTCAAAGTTAACAACAGCCACATTATTGACTGATACTGCACCATTTCGGGCAACATTATGAGTGATTGCGGACCGATTTTGTCATAACGGGCAACAATGTTTCGCGCATGCACAGGGGTGACGCGTCACAGACGACATCATGGCGCAGAGCAGAAGGTTTGCGTCCGTGGATACTGATGGGATAAACACTCTTCTATCCAAGAAAGACAGTGAGAGTACCACGAAAAGTATCAAGAAAAGTTCCGCACTGTTCAAGGAGTTTTTAGCAAAGGACGATAGGAAAGGTTTGCATGGTGTTTCACCCGAAGAGTTTGAGAAGCTTCCCACTGCCACACTCGACCATGAACTGGGACAGTTCTATGCATCAGTGTGCTCCAAGTCTGGCCAGAGGCTGAAACACAGTGCCATGAACTCACTACGGTATGGGTACGGTACAGTATCCAGATACCTTAAGGGTAAGGGTATTGACATTATGGGGAATCCTGAGTTTGAACGGGAAATGACTTAGCTAATTTTTCACACAATTGTATAGATAAATTTATAAACTACACAAATGTATAATAAAACAAATGGTGACTGGTTTATTGGCGAGCATAATGGTGTCTTCGGCCATGGGCAACAATGATCATTCCATTATGCTGCGCTCCAAACCAGTCACTATTTGTATATTATTTAACTTGGGTAAAACCATTTCCAAGAGTATCCTGGCCAAGAATCAGAGCTTTGGTACATTCTAATGGGTGGTGGACAAGTGGTTAGTGCACTTGGTTTCAGTATGGAAGGTTTTCAGTTCAACCCCCACCCGTGCCACATTTCTCCATGCAATGTGGCACTGCATCAAGAAGGGCATCCGGCATAAAACTTGTGCCAGTTCAACATGCAGATTCACTTCAGATTTGCTGAGGCAACCCAAAATGGAAAAAAGGGAGCAGCCAAAGGGACTTTTTTTTTTTTTTTTTACAAAAAGGACCAACGCCTTCTATGTCACTTTAATGTCCACCAAAAATTACTACCATGGGGGAAAAAAATTTCTAGTATTTCAAAAAACTGGTGCTTGCGTCATTGGATTTAACACACATTTTTAATCTGATCAGATACTTGTTCCTGTGGTTGAAAAATATCACGATTAGTTGGATAATAACAGTAATACATGAGACTTACCCTCTTGAAGTCCCGGTACCAATTTGTAGACGATGTCTTGCATTGTTCTGTCATGGCTGAAAGAAAAAACAAAACAAACAACCTCAATTCAAATTCTTAAAGAGAATATGAAGCCAGAATTACTGCCTGGCTCATTCTATAATTCTGTAACTAATTCTGTCCAAGGATTATCACAAACCAAATGGCAACCTAATACTGGGAAAATATTATTTTCTTATATTTCCTCCACTTGTGGCCCACTACTGTGAAAATGGTGCTTAGTATAAAAGCAGGTAGTATTTTGGTGTCAGACTTGTTATAAATGACTGTGCAGCTTTTTGATGTCGGTGTCCGACGTACATTCTGTCCTTCAAATAAATGGTAAATGGATTGCATCAGACGCTCAAAGCGCTTTACAAATAATGTCTCACATTCACCCCGATGTGATGGTGCTGCCATACAATGTGCTCACTACACACCCCGAGCAATAGGGGAATAAAGACCTTGCCCAAGGGCCCTTCGTGATTTTCCCGTCAGGCTGGAATTTGAACCGAGGAACTTCTGGTCTCAAGCCCAACGCCTTAACCACTAGACCATCACTTCCCCCAACCTCCTCCTTCAATACTAAATAACTCCTGTGCAGCAGGAATGCAGAGCCACTTGAATGCCCATCTGGATCAGCTTACCTCAAGTTTGTTGCAAAATTGTGAAGAAAAATAAAGAGCAGAAGGCTTCAGATTTTTCTTGTTGCTAAAAAAAGGTGTGCAACTGATGGGAATGTTGTGTTGGGATTTATATGTTCCTTTATGCTCTATTGGGTGCTATACCATTATTACAGCAACTGGTGCAGATAAGATGGAAAATACAGATTGCCACACTGACACACAGATCGGATCTAGTCACTTGCTATATAAAATGTGGTCAGCCAATCAGTGAGTTCAGATTTGAACCAGATATGCAATAAATTCGATGTGGACTGGCAGGCTGAACAAAGCCAATGTCTTTGTTGAGATATTGTGTACACATCAACCAGACAGACGGGTGCCCACAGTCAAGCAATTCCTAGACCTTCTCTGGCTGCACAGGAAACACTGTGCATAGATCTGACAGACGATGTGACAATACTTTCTATTATAAGTAATAGGGTGGTTCAAAAAAATAAAAGTTGGAAATTCATTACTCTCACCCCTTCATTTTATGATGCTTTGGGAAAAAAGAAAGCCTGCCAAATATTTTTGTCATACATTAATATTTAGAGGTAGCACATCATAGCTGAAGGTTGTAAATATATCAATTATCGCTGCCCGAGTGCCCGTGCAATAGGTTATCCATTATCCAGTATCTAATCACATCACTTATAAAGAGGATAGAAGTTAACCACCTGAGTGTAACTAAAGTATAATTTTATATTCAATTTAAAACTATATCTGGGTTTAAATATTTCTCACAAACAACATACTTTCAAAAATGTTATTTTAGGCTACAAGCTGAAACTTTTGCTTCAATTCACAGCTTCTTTTCTTTCAGATCTTTGGTGATGATGAATCTAACATGAGATAAATGTAAAAAGAGACACTTGCTGACTTAACATGCTTAACCATTAATTGGAAACTTCAGTAAAACATGTCAGCTACTAGAAGTAGAACATTTGTATACCTTATTGTTTCCACTGACTGAAATAAAGGGAAACAAATTGCCCTCAAATGGGCAAATACTCAAGGTATTTTTCTTCAAACACACTGATTTGAAGAAAACTGTCCATGATGCTGCTGTGACCTCTATAGACATGGCAATTCCTTTTTGGGAGAGAGCTAGAATCCCACTGAGGGCAAAGCAGCATCTGATCACAAAGTTAGAAAAGGTGTTCGGAAAATGGAAAACAGTGAAAAAGACCAAGAATCGCAATACAGACAAGCAGAAGAAAGATGAAACAGTGTTTTGTGAATCTTGGGAGGACTTGTTTGACATGGCACATCAGGATGTCCTAACAATGATAAAGTTTGAAGATGACAGACAGTTCCTACTTGCTCAGTGAGAGAAAGGTAGAGGATGCATGACAGGCATAGATAAAATACAAACTGCCAAAGAACAAAGAGCAGAAAAAAGGAAAGCTGCAGAAGCAAAATACAAAGAGAAACTGGAGGAGCCTGGACCATCTAATGTCTCACTACCTGACACTGTCTCCAGCCAGAGTGAAGAGAACACAGAAAGTCCAGATGAAGAATTTGTTATGCCAGTGCCACAAAAAGCCAGTAAAATTAAAGCTGTTGTAACACCAGGACTTGCAGCAGCATTGGATAGGACCAAAACAACAGACAGAAGTGCCACCTATATTCTGACTGAAACGGCAGCAAGTCTTGGTCATGATGCAAGCAACTTAAATATCATTATCATGTAAAGGATGTTCTCTTATGTTACACAGCTGTATAATTGGTTCTTGTGCTGATTCATACATTTTTGAATATTAAGTACTGCAAGGCATAAAGAATATTATTGTTTGGAGCTAGATCAAAATATATGTGGAAATATATATAAAGCATAGACTTATTTAAATTTATCAATAATGAAACAGTATTTCATCAATAAAATGAAAATGCAATGTTTGATTGTTACAAAATCTTCGCTACCCCAGTATGTAGGTATTGTAGGAGCATGATACATGTACGAGAAGAACTGCATCTCACAATTCATGTTTTAGTGTTAACTATTTTATGGGATATGAAAAGATTTGATTTTCCAATGTATTGCCATAATTTCTGTCCTGACATATCAATATTAAACTGACAGAAATAATTTGGAAATATCTGGAAATGACCATACTATATGACAAAGTTATTGCGAGCAAAATCTTTAAGGGCTGTGTGCTACCAGTAAAAATTATTAGAGTTTTATGAAATTGTACATGATGTGTTTTTATGTTAGGTACAACAAATTTAGAGGGTGAGACGAAGTTTTTTGAAAAAGAAATTTTGACCATTTTTATGGACCACCCTAATAAGTAATTCTAAATAAAGGTTAAACTACTTACACAAAAACCTAAAACAATCATGGTAAAAGAAGTGGGAGGACAATTCTGTCTGACATCTGTGACAGCACCTTTGTTTTCTTTCACAGCTCTTCTTGGTGAGTAGACGGGAATTTATCTGTTATCTGAGGCATTTTCCCATTGAATCCCATTTTTTAGAAGCTAATGTGTTTGAAATGGAACATTCTCTACAATGACTCTGCAGACAGCACAGTTTAGACAGTAAGGACTAAATTACTGGTCCACATTTGGCTTGTCTGTCGCATTAATCAGACATTAAAGCAGGAACACATGGAGGGGGCAAGGACAACACAGTTCCTCACACAGGACTCACCCCGGCACAATGAAGCTCAAAAACTGTGTCTGCATAGAAAGACTGTCAGTTGGTAGAGAGAAGCCAAAATATACAGACAATCATGGGAAGATGGTGATATCGTTAACCTGAAAGTGGGTGATATACCACATTGCTGCTATGTGTTTACTGTGTGCAGCAAGTGTAATCAAATCACACCTACAATTCCAGCAAATTATTTTGACAACTTTCAAAATAATAACTTTTCTTGATAAATCCCACAATGAATATAATAATAATAATAATAATAATAATAACAATGATAATAATAATAATAATAATAATAATCATAATAATACATTTTATTTATAAGGCGCCTTACATTTGGCAAGCAAATCTCAAGGCACTACCATAAAAATACAATAAAACACAGTAGAATGGGGGAAAAAAACAATTAAGAAAAAGCTTTTAAGAACAAGCATGTCTTTAAGTGTTTTTTAAAAGTTTCAGCTGACTGTGGCAGTCTTAGATGGTAAGGAAGAGTATTCCACAGTCGGGGTGCAGCCGTCTGGAAGGCCCCATCTCCCATAGTGCAGAGTTTGGCCTTTGAAAACTGCAGTTGGTGACTGTCAGCAGAGCGAAGATGATGTGATGGACTGTAAGGACTGATCAGATCTTTAAGGTACACTGGAGCACTGCCATAGACACACTGATAGGTCAGGAGACAGATCTTATATTCACTCCTGAACCTAACAGGGAGCCAGTGGAGGTTTTTAAAGATGGATATGATGTACGTGGATATACATCACACCCATTATCCGCACGTACATCACACCCATTATCAACTGTGAATCAGTTCAATGTTATATCCATATGTAGCACATCCACTCTCTGACACCTCTGCAACTCATGAGAATCAGTTGTGACCCTTGAGACACATCTGGGACGTTCCTCTCATGCAGGTGGTGTGTAAGCTCTTGGCACAGATGGGAAGCCCATATACACTTTTTAAACTTTCATATTATAACACCTGCAACTTGACATGTACTCTTAGGGTGGTGCTGTCAGATGACTGGCAGGATCCTTGGGTACAACTGGAATGTCTTTGGCTCAAATGAATTGTGACTTGATACTACTCATCTGAGGCTCAGATGAGGAGTATCACTGTGAGGTGAAGAAGCACCATATTCGGTTCCATATTTGACTTTACTTGGCTGTGGCAGTGCTGCAACAGCATAGCCACACAATGCATCTGGCATGAAACAGACATCAGAGACCAGACTGAGTTAACACCGCAAGTGCCTCTCGCAAACGACCACGTGAGGCACACTATATTATGAATCCAGTATACTGGCAGGTTATAGATTAGAAAATCTGATTTGGACAACACTTTCTTTTAGACCCTTCCCAGATCTCTGGTGTATTTTTCTTTATTTAATAAATGTCCACCATGCGACAAGCCTACAAAATTACCCTGGTCTATAACTGCTATGCTATGAAGCAGTCAGTGAATAAGGTTTTGCATTAGTTCTCATAAAAACAAACTCAACTGGAGATCACTCTCAGCAGAGCAGACAAAGTGCCTCAGAGGCTTTTTACCTGCACAAAAGTGGAAATAAAAATCTAAGAGGCCAGACGCACTGTGCTCCTTGGAAGTATACTGTTTATCGCCACCGCGCTGCCATGGCACCAGAGGCAGTAAGTGTGCAACTCCCTGTGCACTGATGGAATACTGGCAACATGTGTGTGCACGTGGATGCTGGGAGGTTTCTTAAAAAGCAATCTGCTCTTGGTGGCGAAAGACAGAGGAGGACTGAGAGACTGTAAGTCACTGTTGCCGTGGTGAGTGTATGCGAGTGACGGTCTGCGGCGCTCCGCTCACTCACCCAATGTACTGCAGTGGATGGCTCTGATGAATAACAATCCTACACGTGGGACACGTGTTGTTTTCTTCCAGGTATTTCACTAGACAGCTTCTACAGACTGGACGGAAACACAGAGGAGACTTTTAGAAATTAAAACCTCAGACCAACAACATGGAATCAAAAGAACCGAATACATTATAAATATTAACACAAGGTCAATTATTTTATACAATATTATTGTTCCCGGTATGTGCTGTTAAACACCGATTGGTTTCTAGTTCTAAATCAGACTTTAATGGGGGCTTGATATAATAAAACAGCTGTTTTAAAGCTTGGTATTGTATCCGGACAAATAAACCCCTCCAATGAACATGTGTGTTACCATGGATACAGAACAGAGTCCTTGACGGTAGATGGTTTAACGCTTCATCCACTCGCCGGTAAGCTTTTCATTTTTGCCTGAAGCTTGCTATGCAGCATCAGATTCTTGCGGGATGGGAGCCCGTCTACTTTGTTGAAAATGTTCTCGGTACAGTTGCTTTGTTCCGAACCCGAAATGAGATTTCAGTTTCCAAGTCTGCTCAAACGACCGGCACTGAGTGGCTAATCTCACCACAGTCTCCACTGAACTAAAGTGCTCCAGTGTGAAGACAACCCTAAAATAAGTGGCTGCTGTTTGGTTCTATTCTGATACTGAGACTTAAAGCTGAGGGTTTGGTCGAGGCAAACACCAAGCCAATGCTCATTAGCGCTCCAAAATCCCAAAGGCCCCAAAGTGTGAAAGTGAATACAACTGCAATCTGTCAATAAAAAAAAAAAAAAAATGACAGAAACATCATTGGCTTCTCCCATACTGCTCAGGGTTGCAATATCAGATCGGGTATTGATCTGCAAGCAGATTTGACAAAGGTTTTCTCTGGATGCCATTTCTGACACTACTCCAGATGTTCGTGAAGAATGAAGCACTGGTGGCCTCAAACCGGAGACCATCTGTTGAGGTAAAGGTACACTAACTGATAATACTGTTTAATGCCTCTGTTATGTCTCAATTTTTTTGTTTCCGGTCCTGTGTTCCTGTATGTCTATAGTCTACGTTATATTGGTATGTTCTCATTAGTGCTCTTATTTTGACAAACTCTCCATGTTAGTTTGGACTTTTGGGTTGTTGATCTCCGCATTCTGTGGCCTTCTGGGTTTAATTACTCCTTTACACTCTCTGTGAGAATACCTACTTGTTGCCAGATTCTATTAGGTTCTGCCCTGCTCTTTAGCATTCTAGGTGACAGTATTTACTGACTTTTGCCATCATTCTGAACCACTGTTTTTGCCCATTATGTTTTCTTTTTGTCTGGTTCCAATGTTTTGAATTCCATGTCATAGACTCTTGCCAGCATTTCAGATCCCGTTTGCTGCCCTTGCATTTTGAGCAGCTAATGAAATTATTGAAAATTAATGAAATCTGGTTCCTGAACTTGACCTGGCTCTGAATTACTGTTCTGTAAGTTTTCTCCTCAGAGAAGCTAAGGAGAGTTTCCTATTGATTTCTGACCACCTGACCAGCGGACCAACTTTCCTTTCTGTCACGTTAACTGCTGTTGCTAAGCTTATTTTATTGTGAACACTAACATCTGTTCAAACTGTCCTTTGCTGTGGTTCTCTGCATTTTGGTCCTTGTCCCGATTAATGACAGCCTCAAATCTGGAGCACCCCGTGGGCTATCTGAGCCCCCTGTAACTGTTTGACATCATTTTTTTAACAGTTATTCTTCATTACACATATACGAGGTCTGTCCAAAAAGTATCAGACCTTTTTATTTTTTTCAAAAACCTTATGGATTTGAATCACGTGTGCTTGCATGAGCCAACCTTGAACCTTCGTGTGCATGCGTGAGATTTTTCACGCCTGTCGGTTGCGTCATTCGCCTGTGAGTAGGCTTTGAGTGAGCACTGGTCCTCCCCCCTCGTTGGATTTTCATTGCGAGGAAAATGTCTGAACGATTGGAGCAGCGCTGAATCAAATTTTTCCAGAAACTGTGAGAGACAGCCAGGTGGAAACCATTTGGAAGATTTAAACGGCTTTCAGTGGCTTTTCAGTCGAGTGAGTATCTGAGGAATTGTGTAAGAGCTGGACATGTCACAACATGTCCTGTGAGACTTCCAACTTCCGCACGTCTTTCATTACAAAATCTCCTGTAACAGTGGAATGTGCCGAAAAAGTGCTGATGTCCACCTTTTCTGCAATTTCTCTGGTAGTCAGACGACGTCCCGGATCAACACAGCGTTCACCTTGGAAATGATCTGGTCGTTTCAGCTTGTCGATGGCTGCTCGGAGCACTGCGCACCCTCTGCCATTGTGCACTGTCTTTAAACCGGTTGTAACACTCCTTAATCTGTGTGATGCCCATAGGATCGTCACCGAAAGCCGTCTGAATCTTCCGAATGGTTTCCACCTGGCTGTCTCTCACAATTTCTGGAAAAATTTGATGCAGCAAAGCTCCAAATCATTCCACCTCGCAATGAAAATCCAACGAGAGGGGAGGACCAATGCTCACACAAAGCCTGCTGACAGGCGAATGATGCAACCGACGGGCGTGAAAAAAATCACGCATGCGCATGAAGGTTCAAGGTTGGCTCATACAAGCACACATGATTCAAATCCATACGGTTTTTGAAAAAAATAAAAAGGTCTGATACTTTTTGGACAGACCTCGTATATACAGGGTTGTAGCTAGGATAAAATTTTAGCGTAGTGGTAATGTCGAGGGAGCGAGGGGGATGATGCGGAAGGAGGGAAGCTTTTGAAAATTCAAGCTAAAAATTGGCCATTCTAGGGGTACCCAAAGGGGAAAAGCCAGGTATGACAGCCCAAGTCCCTTCATCATGTCCAGAAGGCTGGGGAAGTTTGTTGAGTGGGCAATCTCATTCTGGGTTAGCCAGTACATGGCCCTCAGTGAGGCAGTCAGAGTCTGTGGACGTTTTTAAGTCAAGACTTAAAACTTATTTTTATTCTCTTTCTTATGAGTAATTTTTATTTTATGTTTTATTCTTTTACTTCTGTTTTTAATTAGGTATTTGAATTTTTTTTTTTTTTTTTTTTTTATGTTGAACTGTTCTGTGTGAGGCACCTTGAGATGGCTTTTGTTGATTAAATTGAAACTGAACAACATTTTATTGAGTCTTAAAGTAAATAAATATGAAACTGGTTACTAGATCCTTAAACTCTGGACATAATAAACTCTACATGGTGCATCCTTGATGGCCATAAACAGAAATAAAATCTGTTAGTTTTTGTCAAAAGCATTTCCTTTCAGGCATTATTAATGGCATGAATGTCTTTCCATACCTATGAGCTGAGCTCTTGCAGCTGCACTGCAGGTCAGGTTTATAAAGAACGCAGGACGTCTCATTTTGGGAGGAAAAAACGTTTTAGTCGATTGTAGTTTATTGTCTGTATTGCAGTGTTTGTAAGAGGTGTCATTTTATTTAAAGCAGCAATTCGTTTTGAAGTTATTAATTCCAAGCGGACTTGCGCAGCGTTTGAAGCTGTGACAATGGAACGAAGGACGATTCTCGTTTCTCGACTGCAACAAGACAAGAGTCCCAGTTAGTGACATTAATCCACACAAAAGTGACTCATGATATTTTAATGACTTACCGCTTCTGAAGAGCAGTGAATCAAAGAGCCACGAGCCACTGAATCGAAGCACTGCTTCGATTCACGCTTCAAACTGGAGTCGCGCTGCAGAAACGGTTGATTACAGACGCTGTATTGAAAATCTTAATGGTCCAAAATAAGCGTAACGGTCCAAAATTATAGCATAACGTGCCGTAACGCAAGCTTGCGCTAACTAGAACCATATATATATATATATATATATATATATATATATATATATATATATATATATATATATATATATACGAGGTCTGTTATAAAACTATCCGACCTTTTTATTTTTTGCATAAACCATATGGATTTGAATCATTGCATCAGCCAAGCTTGAACCTTCGTGCGCATGCGTGAGTTTTTTCACGCCTGTCGGTTGCGTCATTCGCCTGTGAGCAGGCTTTGTGTGAGCAGTGGTCCACCCCTCTTGTCGGATTTTTATTGCGAATAAAATGTCTGAAGGATTTGGAGCTTTGCTGCATCAAATATTTCCAGAAACTGTGACAGACCGCCAGGTGGACACCATTCGGAAAATTCAGATGGCTTTCAGGGACGATTTTATGGGGATTACACAGATAAAGGAGTGTTCCAGCCGGTTTAAAACCACCCACAGCGGCTGAGAGCGCGGCGCACTCCGAGCGCCGATCGATAGGCTGAAACCCCGCTGAAACAACCAGATCATTTCCAAAGTGAAGGCTTTGTTGATCCGGGACGTCGTCTGACTTCCACAGAAATGGCAGAAGACGTGGACATCAGCACTTTTTCGGTACATTCCACTGTTACAGGAGTTTTTGTCATGGAAAGAGAAGCGGAGGGATGTGCCACGGAGCCGCTCATGGCGCGGGACAAAAGCACCTCCGTGTTGGTCTCACAGGACGGCTTTCAGATGGCTTTCAGACAGCTTTCGGTGGCTTTTCAGTCATGTGACTATCCGAGAAATTGTGGATGAGCTGGACATGCCAGAACATGTCCTGTGAGGCTTCATCACGGCGTTGCTTTGCGCCATGCAGCTCCGTCCCGACGCGCGAATTTCTCCACTCCTCTTTCCATGACAAAAACTCCTGTAACAGTGGAATGTGCCGTTCATTTCCAAACTGAACGCTGTGTTGATCCGGGACATCGTCTGACTACCACAGAAATTGCAGAAGAAGTGGACATCAGCACTTTTTCGGCACATTGAGACAGACATGCAGAGAAATTTGCGCTTCCAGTGGGTAGTAACGTCTTGGGATAACCTCAGGATATTACCTCACTAAGGTCCTGTATTTTCTAATTGCACCTCATATGACTCCATGCTTTAGCAGGTCCTCACCAAAGTCCTGTGTTTTTAATTGCACCTCATACGACCTCATAATGCACCTCATACAACCCCATGCTTTAGCAGGTCCTCACCAAGGACCTGTGGTTTTAATTGCACCTCATACGACCCCATGCTTTAGCAGGTCCTCACCAAAGACCTGTGGTTTTAATTGCACCTCATACGACCTCATATTTTAACAGGTCCTCACCAAGGACCTGTGGTCTTAATGCACTCATCTCAAGCGCCTCAAACTAAGCAGGGTAAACAACAACAGCAATAATAATCATCATAATAAATAAACGATATGTATTCCTTGTGTGTCTTGTCTGGTCCTCTGTTGTGTGTTATATTATATTACTATGGTACTGTATTATGTTACATTTACATGTTACGTTTATATTTATATGTGTATGCACATGTGTGTATGTATATATATGTGTGTGTGTGTGTATGTATATATATATATATATATATATATGTATGGGTGTATGTGTATGTATGTGTGTGTTCGTATGTATGTGTGTGTGGGTGTATGTTCACATACATATACAACCCCTGGCAAAAATTATGGAATCACCGGCCTCGCAGGATGTTCATTCAGTTGTTTAATTTTGTAGAAAAAAAGCAGATCACAGACATGACACAAAACTAAAGTCATTTCAAATGGCAACTTTCTGGCTTTAAGAAACACTATAAGAAATCAGGAAAAAAAATTGTGGCAGTCAGTAACGGTTACTTTTTTAGACCAAGCAGAGGGAAAAAATATGAAATCACTCAATTCTGAGGAAAAAATTATGGAATCATAAAAAACAAAAGAACGCTCCAACACATCACTAGTATTTTGTTGCACCACCTCTGGCTTTTATAACAGCTTGCAGTCTCTGAGGCATGGACTTAATGAGTGACAAACAGTACTCTTCATCAAGCTGGCTCCAACTTTCTCTGATTGCTGTTGCCAGATCAGCTTTGCAGGTTGGAGCCTTGTCATGGACCATTTTCTTTAACTTCCTCCAAAGATTTTCAATTGGATTAAGATCCAGACTATTTGCAGGCCATGACATTGACCCTATGTGTCTTTTTGCAAGGAAGGTTTTCACAGTTTTCGTTCTATGGCAAGATGCATTATCATCTTGAAAAATGATTTCATCATCCCCAAACATCCTTTCAATTGATGGGATAAGAAAAGTGTCCAAAATATCAACGTAAACTTGTGCATTTATTGATGATGTAATGACAGCCATCTCCCCAGTGCCTTTACCTGACATGCAGCCCCATATCATCAATGACTGTGGAAATTTACATGTTCTCTTCAGGCAGTCATCTTTATAAATCTCATTGGAACAGCACCAAACAAAAGTTCCAGCATCATCACCTTGCCCAATGCAGATTCGAGATTCATCACTGAATATGACTTTCATCCAGTCATCCACAGTCCACGATTGCTTTTCCTTAGCCCATTGTAACCTTGTTTTCTTCTGTTTAGGTGTTAATGATGGCTTTCGTTTAGCTTTTCTGTATGTAAATCCCATTTCCTTTAGGCGGTTTGTTACAATTCGGTCACAGACGTTGACTCCAGTTTCCTCCCATTCGTTCATTTGTTTTGTTGTGCATTTTCGATTTTTGAGACACATTGCTTTAAGTTTTCTGTCTTGACGCTTTGATGTCTTCCTTGGTCTACCAGTATGTTTGCCTTTAACAACCTTCCCATGTTGTTTGTATTTGGTCCAGAGTTTAGACACAGCTGACTGTGAACAACCAACATCTTTTGCAACATTGCGTGATGATTTACCCTCTTTTAAGAGTTTGATAATCCTCTCCTTTGTTTCAATTGACATCTCTTGTGTTGGAGCCATGATTCATGTCAGTCCACTTGGTGCAACAGCTCTCCAAGGTGTGATCACTCCTTTATAGATGCAGACTAACGAGCAGATCTGATTTGATGCAGGTGTTAGTTTTGGGGATGAGAATTTACAGGGTGATTCCATAATTTATTCCATTTTTTTCCCTCTGCTTGGTCTAAAAAAGTAACCATTACTGACTGCCACAATTATTTTTCCTGATTTCTTATAGTGTTTCTTAAAGCCAGAAAGTTGCCATTTGAAATGACTTTAGTTTTGTGTCATGTGTTGTGTGGGGCGCTGAAGAGGAGGTACTGCTGGCCCACCACCACCAGAGGGCGCCCTGCCTGGAGTGCGGGCTCCAGGCACCAGAGGGCGCTGCCGCCGACGAGGGCTGCCAGGGTGACAGCTGTCACCCATTACTGGACACAGCTGACTGCACTCAGGACGGAGGTATATCAGCAGGACAGCGTCTCCACCTCAGTGCCGAGATATCGCCTTGAGATTAAGGTAACCTTCTCTGCAAGCTCATATTGAAGACTCTGATAAACCTTGGTAAACCTTTTCAGGACAGCTGACTACAGAAAGCTACTTGCTTGGATAAGTACTCACCTTTCCTGCTTCATTGTAACAAGAGGTGGAGGCGGCTTCTCCCCTCTCCGTCTACTGGGTGCTGTCGCATCCATACCTGTGTGTTTGTGCTCTTTCCCGCCAGCAGTACCGGATCCGACGAGCGGAGGCAGTGGCCACCTGGGAATTCGGGACTTGGCGGTTCCAGTACTTCTGGGGTTCGGTGGCAGAGGAAATCTGGGTGGTTCCGGTTCGACTAGGACGGACGCCTCCTACCTTCGAGCCTGCCCACACGACACCAGCAGATTTCGGCTTCAAACTCCAAATTATTAATTGTTGTATTGGTTGTGCTCTTTTCACAACAGTAAAACTTGTTATTCACCTTTCTCCATTGTCCGTTCATTGCGCCCCCTGTTGTGGGTCCGTGTACCTACACTTTCACAACAGGATATCTCGGCCAGCGTCATGGATCCCGAGGGGCGTCAACCGGCTGTTGAACGGCCAATGGAAGAACAGGGCGCCGCTGCGGCTCTCCCTCCCGAGGACCCTGCGCGTGAGAGTGACGTTCCACTGGTCGTTCAACGGTCCCTTCCTCCGTCCCCAGAAGCATACATAAGCCCTCCAGAACCGTACGGAGGCTGTGTGGAGACGTGCGCGGATTTTTTGATGCAATGTTCGCTCGTCTTCGCACAGCGTCCCGTGATGTACGCAACTGACGCTAGCAAAGTAGCTTATGTCATAAACCTGCTTCGCGGGGAGGCACGCGCTTGGGCTACAGCGCTCTGGGAGCAGAACTCACGGCTCCTTCATTCATACGATGGGTTTGTACGGGAGCTCAGAACGGTGTTCGATCATCCCAACAGAGGCGAGTCCGCTTCAACCGCACTACTGTCCATACGACAGGGGCGTCGGAGCGCAGCTGCCTATGCAGTCGCCTTCCGCATCGCGGCGGCGAGATCCGGCTGGAATAGCACTGCCCTCCGCGCTGCCTTTGTAAACGGACTGTCTCTGGTCCTAAAAGAGCACCTGGTGGCTAAGGACGAACCGCGGGATTTAGATGGGCTCATCGATCTAGTTATACGACTCGACAACCGGTTAGAAGAACGCCGCCGGGAACGAGGCGAAGGGCGTGGCCAGGCACGCGTCGTCCCTCTCCCTTCCGGGTCCGATCGAGCTGCGCCCTCCCCACGCTCCTCTGTTCCTGCGCTCCGTGGGGTCACAGCTCCCCCTACTGACGAAGCTAGGGACACGAGTAGGGCAACATTTAGGGCACCAGATGCACAAAGGAGATGGACCCACGGAGCGTGTCTTGTTTGTGGTTCAATAGAGCACCATGTGAGAGACTGCCCCGAGCGGTCAAACGCCAAACGCCCGCCCTTAGAGACTGGGTCAGGGGTGGGCCAAAACATTCACGTGGGACATACCCACATTGCTACACGACTCCCAGTCACGATCCTGTTTGAGGATTCAACCCTGAAGGCCCCAGCACTGGTGGACACGGGCTCTGAGGGGAATCTGCTAGACAGTAGATGGGCCAGGGAGATAGGGCTCCCTCTGGTGGCTCTTACCTCGCCTGTGCAGGTTCGAGCACTAGATGGCTCCCTACTCCCACCAATCACACACAAGACACCTCCAGTAACTCTGGTGGTGTCAGGCAACCACCGGGAGGTGATCGAGTTCTTCGTGACTCAGGCCACCTCCCGTGTGGTTTTAGGATTTCCATGGATGCTCAAGCACAATCCCCGGATTGATTGGCCGTCCGGGGTGGTGGTTCAGTGGAGCGAAACCTGCCATCGGGAGTGTCTCGGTTCCTCGGTTCCTCCCGGCTCCCAAGCTAAGGAGGAGGTCCGAGTCCCGCCCAATCTGAAGGCGGTGCCAGCGGAGTACCATGACCTCGCTGATGTGTTCAGCAAGGATCTGGCTCTCACGCTTCCTCCTCACCGCCCATACGATTGTGCCATTGATTTGGTTCCAGGCAGTGAGTTCCCGTCCAGTAGGCTGTACAACCTCTCACGGCCGGAGCGCGAATCAATGGAGACCTACATCCGGGACTCATTAGCTGCCGGGTTGATCCGGAATTCCACCTCTCCGATGGGTGCTGGTTTCTTTTTTGTGGGTAAAAAGGATGGCGGGCTTCGTCCATGCATTGATTATAGGGGGTTGAACGAAATCACGGTTCGCAATCGATACCCGTTGCCCCTGTTGGATTCGGTGTTCACCCCCTTGCATGGAGCCAATATCTTCACCAAACTTGATCTTAGGAATGCCTATCATTTGGTTCGGATCCGGAAGGGAGACGAATGGAAGACGGCATTTAACACCCCGTTGGGCCATTTTGAGTACCTGGTCATGCCGTTTGGTCTCACTAACGCTCCCGCGACCTTCCAAGCATTGGTAAACGATGTCCTGCGGGACTTCCTGCACCGGTTCGTCTTCGTGTATCTGGATGATATACTCATCTTTTCCCCGGATCCTGAGACTCATGTCCGGCATGTCCGTCAGGTCCTGCAGCGGTTGTTGGAGAACCGCCTGTTTGTGAAGGGCGAGAAGTGTGAGTTCCACCGCACTTCTTTGTCCTTCCTGGGGTTCATCATCTCCTCTAACTCCGTCGCCCCGGACCCGGCCAAGGTTGCGGCGGTGAGAGATTGGCCCCAACCTACAAGCCGTAGGAAGCTGCAACAGTTCCTCGGTTTTGCTAATTTTTATAGGAGGTTCATTAAGGGCTACAGTCAGGTAGTTAGCCCCCTGACAGCCCTGACCTCTCCAAAAGTTCCCTTCACCTGGTCGGACCGGTGCGAGGCCGCGTTCAAGGAGTTGAAACGGCGCTTCTCGTCTGCACCAGTTCTGGTGCAGCCCGATCCTAGCCGCCAGTTAGTGGTTGAAGTGGATGCCTCGGACTCAGGGATAGGAGCGGTGCTCTCCCAGAGCGGGAAGACCGATAAGGTCCTTCACCCATGTGCCTATTTTTCTCGCAGGTTGACCCCCGCTGAACGGAATTATGACGTCGGCAATCGGGAACTCCTTGCTGTGAAAGAGGCCCTCGAAGAGTGGAGACATCTGTTGGAGGGAACAGCCGTGCCATTCACGGTTTTCACTGACCATCGGAACCTGGAGTACATCAGAACCGCCAAGCGTCTGAACCCCAGGCAAGCCCGCTGGTCACTGTTCTTTGGCCGTTTTGACTTCCGGATTACCTACCGTCCCGGGACCAAGAATCAGAGATCGGATGCATTGTCCCGGGTGCACGAAGATGAGGTCAAAACGGAACCGTCGGATCCCCCGGATCCCATCATCCCGGAGTCCGCTATCGTGGCCGCCCTCACCTGGGACGTGGAGAAGACCGTCCGGGAGGCCCTGACCCGTGTCCCGGACCCCGGAAACGGACCAAAAAACAGACTATACGTCCCACCAGAGGCTAGAGCTGCAGTCCTGGACTTCTGTCACGGTTCTAAGCTCTCCTGTCACCCAGGGGTGCGAAGGACCGTGGCAGTCGTCCGGCAACGCTTCTGGTGGGCATCCCTGGAGACCGACGTCCGGGACTACGTCCAGGCCTGTACCACCTGCGCCAGGGGCAAGGCCGATCACAGGAAGACCTCAGGGCAGCTACAGCCGTTGCCCGTGCCTCATCGCCCCTGGTCCCACATCGGCCTGGACTTCGTCACGGGTCTCCCGCCGTCCCAGGGAAACACCGTCGTCTTCACGATAGTGGACCGTTTCTCCAAGGCGGCCCACTTCGTGGCCCTCCCGAAGCTCCCTACGGCCCAGGAGACAGCGGACCTCCTGGTCCACCACGTCGTCCGTCTGCATGGCATACCATCAGACATCGTCTCCGATCGCGGTCCCCAGTTCACCTCACATGTCTGGAGGAGCTTCTGCCGGGAACTGGGGGCCTCGGTCAGCCTTTCGTCCGGGTACCACCCCCAGACCAACGGGCAAGCAGAGCGGGCCAACCAAGAATTGGAGCAGACACTACGCTGTGTGACAGCCGCGCACCCGACGGCCTGGAGTACCCACCTGGCCTGGATCGAGTACGCCCACAACAGCCAAGTGTCATCAGCCACCGGCCTCTCCCCGTTTGAGGTGTGCTTGGGGTATCAGCCCCCCTTGTTTCCGGTGGTCGAGGGAGAGGTCGGTGTGCCCTCGGTCCAGGCCCACCTACGGAAGTGCCGTCGGGTGTGGCGTGCTGCCCGCTCTGCTTTGTTGAAGGCCCGGACGAGGGCGAAGAAACATGCAGACCGGCGGCGGGCCCCGGCCCCCACGTATCGTCCTGGGCAGGAAGTGTGGTTGTCCACCAAGGACATTCCCCTTCAAGTGGACTCCCCCAAGCTCCAAGAACGATACATCGGTCCCTTCAAAGTCCTCAAAGTCATCAATCCCGCCGCAGTGAGGCTTCAGCTTCCGGCCTCACTGCGGATTCACCCAGTGTTTCACGTCTCCCGGATAAAACCCCATCACACCTCACCCCTCTGCACCCCGGGTCCGGCACCACCTCCTGCCCGGATCATCGACGGGGAACCGGCTTGGACCGTGCGCCGGCTCCTCGATGTCCGTCGAATGGGCCGGGGTTTTCAGTACCTGGTGGACTGGGAGGGGTACGGCCCCGAGGAGCGCTCCTGGGTGAAGAAGGGCTTCATCCTGGACCCGGCCCTCCTGGCCGACTTCTACCGACGCCATCCGGACAAGCCCGGTCGTGCGCCAGGAGGCGCCCGTTGAGGGGGGGGTCCTGTTGTGTGGGCCGCTGAAGAGGAGGTACTGCTGGCCCACCACCACCAGAGGGCGCCCTGCCTGGAGTGCGGGCTCCAGGCACCAGAGGGCGCTGCCGCCGACGAGGGCTGCCAGGGTGACAGCTGTCACCCATTACTGGACACAGCTGACTGCACTCAGGACGGAGGTATATCAGCAGGACAGCGTCTCCACCTCAGTGCCGAGATATCGCCTTGAGATTAAGGTAACCTTCTCTGCAAGCTCATATTGAAGACTCTGATAAACCTTGGTAAACCTTTTCAGGACAGCTGACTACAGAAAGCTACTTGCTTGGATAAGTACTCACCTTTCCTGCTTCATTGTAACAAGAGGTGGAGGCGGCTTCTCCCCTCTCCGTCTACTGGGTGCTGTCGCATCCATACCTGTGTGTTTGTGCTCTTTCCCGCCAGCAGTACCGGATCCGACGAGCGGAGGCAGTGGCCACCTGGGAATTCGGGACTTGGCGGTTCCAGTACTTCTGGGGTTCGGTGGCAGAGGAAATCTGGGTGGTTCCGGTTCGACTAGGACGGACGCCTCCTACCTTCGAGCCTGCCCACACGACACCAGCAGATTTCGGCTTCAAACTCCAAATTATTAATTGTTGTATTGGTTGTGCTCTTTTCACAACAGTAAAACTTGTTATTCACCTTTCTCCATTGTCCGTTCATTGCGCCCCCTGTTGTGGGTCCGTGTACCTACACTTTCACAACATCATGTCTGTGATCTGCTTTTTTTTCTACAAAATTAAACAACTGAATGAACATCCTCCGAGGCCAGTGATTCCATAATTATTGCCAGGGGTTGTATAATTGTATTATTTATATGCTTTATATATGAAATATTAAACTCAAACTGATGGCAACCATGTAATTTAAGTAATTTAATTTAATTGAGGATGGAATTGGGGGTGGGAGTCAATAAGCTTGTCTTCATCCCACTCCTTTCCAAGTTGATTCTGTTTGTGTTATGTTAATTCATTTATGCCTTTTTTTGTCTTTATTTTCTTTTTTCTTTTTTATGAACAGTGTCTAGTGTGTACATAAAACTGTACTATTTGTTTATATTGTTTATATTATTGTGTATATATTATGTTGACTTGGAATAAACAAACTAAAACTAAACTAAACACCCAGATAAATAGCCAAAATCAGGGAGCAGATTTTCCCCCACAATGCAAGTGAAACTCCCTAAGTAACCATTCATTTGTCACAAAGACATTCCAGTGATACCCACGAGCCTCCAAAGAGATCTAGTATTAAGACACGTCCAGCCACTGGCTGAGGTCAATGGTTAGCATCCAAGTCTCATAATACTGTAAAACAAGAAGCACCAGGACTTAAAGACTTTGACCTCTGATCTCCAGCAAAGGTTTCAGCATCACCAGATATGTCTGTGCAGCAACCTCTGTTAAAGTCCTTCTAATTCATTCAATATTATGTTGCGTTCACATGTCGACTGTAGTGGCAGACATAAAACCAGATGTTCCATTGTTTTTTAATCAGGGGTTGATTGAAAAATTCTACCACCCCCGGCTGTGCACTGCAACAGTACTTGCCATGTAAGTCCCTTCGGCTGCTCCCTTGTTTGCACTCGGGGTCGCCACAGCAAATCCAAGGTGGATCTGCATGTTGAATTGGCACAGGTTTTACGCCGGATGCCCTTCCTGACGCAACTCCACATTACATGGAGAAATGTGGCAGGGGTGGGATTTGAACCCGGAACCTTTTGCGCATTAACCACTTGGCCACCACCCCTCAAAAGTTAAATTTTTTCACTTTTGGCGCTTACCAACACAATGACAATTGAAAAACTGAGTGTTGTTTAGGGCCTGGTCACACGGCAATAGCTGGACGAAGAAAAAAAGTCACAAACTGACAAGAAAAGGTATACAAAAGATCCTGCACCTTTCCCATCACAAAAAGCCTGCGAATCAAGAGCAATAAAGGAACGAAACAAACGAAAGAAAAACAAAGACCTTGACTTCAACGCTTTAAACAAAATCAAAATGAAACATTCTTGATGACGTGACCAAAAGCGGATATAAAACAGAGCGCAGTCAACCATGTCCTCATGTCTGCAGCAATTGCAGATGCAGGATTTTGTTGGTTTTAACAGGTGACAGATTTTGTTTGACTTCACAACAACAGCCACAAACGGCTGAAATGTGCATAATAGTTAAAGCTGTTGATAAAACATTCTTAACACTATTGTTTCTGTAAGAAAACATTGTCTTTTTGTCCCAAACATGAACGATTCATTAGCGATGTTTCCTTCAGCTCGTCTAAGCTTTAGTTAGATATCGTCACCCTTCGTTCAATACGACAGACTTGGGAGGTTGAACAAAGTTGGACGAAAGTCAAATGAAACGTTGACATTACAAAAACTAAGCAAACGATAAGAAACAGTCAAGAACAAAAGTAAAATGAAATACGGATGAATTGAGGTTGTCGTTGGTATTTGTTCAAATTTTTCAAGTTTAATAATTCTGACGATGTGCCAGTTGCATCAACAAAGATGGACGAAGGTTTAATGATGCCTCCAAAAGTCAAAGAAAGTCCAGATTTCTTCTTCTTTCCTTTGGGCTTCGTTGTCCTTAGTTAGTGCTGT
Source organism: Thalassophryne amazonica (assembly GCF_902500255.1). Lineage (NCBI taxonomy): Eukaryota > Metazoa > Chordata > Actinopteri > Batrachoidiformes > Batrachoididae > Thalassophryne > Thalassophryne amazonica. Next base: position 76,012,299 of record NC_047113.1, on the reverse strand, counting down.
GTGATTGGGGCTTTAATCTTTAACTGGGAGGAAAAATGGACAGCAAGAGCTGGATCATTTAAGTGTAAAGTGTTGCTTGGCTTTAAACAGGTAAATGTGAATAATTTTTGTGGTATTATAGAAAGAAAGAAATCTATAACCTCACAAAAAGTTAACTTTTCAAGCTGCCATCAGAACCAGTGCTTGATGTTTGAATATAATGCTGTGCAAGATGCTAAAACTTTGTTGCATCTTTTAATTAAGTAAATTGCCCATGCTGTTAAGATTAAAAAATGGCCACACCCCACATCATCACCTGCAGTCTGCTGCTGCAGGTGACAGAAGTTTTGCTTTAGGGCCCCTTCACACATACTGCGAATTTGGTCGAAGTGCGCACGAAGCAGAAATCGCATGCAAAGCATGTAAATTCATAGCTGCATCAAATACCTCGTACACCAACTGCTACAATTATTTGCACACACCAGCAGCTGAAAGACAGAGTGTGCGCTGTGTGAGCCCATCGAACCCTCTCGTGGCAGGTGTCGGCCAAATTCCAGCTGACACACACGAACATCTATCACCGCTCATCTGGCACTTAGAAAATGTGTGGCCATTCATACTATTAACATGACAACAGTCAGCAGACAATTATTGTCGAGCTGGATGTGAAAATTGTCTAAGTGCCCCACGACTGTGAAGTTGCCGAGTGCACATATGACATGCCAGAGTGTTGACTCCCCCCACAACACATGTGTGCGTGTGTCCCCCCAGCTTCCCCAACACGTGCATGCGTGTGGTTCACGCGCGCGCGCACACACACACACACACACACCCCGCCCGCCCACCCGCAGGTGAGGCGCCTCTCATCTGATCAGAGTGACACCTTGGCCTGTGTGCTGAATGGACGGGGGCGTGGCAGCTGTTAACAACTCTGGTCCTGGACATCAAAGCTGCAGAACACGCATCGTGTTTTGACAGACATGCGCGTGTGTATGCTTCCTGTCGTCACATCGAAATACATAAAAACATATATCGCTTCTGCGACGGGCTGGAGAGCGGACACACTGACAGGCTGTTACAGCTGGACCGGACCACCAGTTTATGTGGACATGCAGCTGAACGTCACGTCTGTCTGACAGGACAGTGAGCACCGCGCCGCAGGACCATATGTCAGGTCAACAGTACTTTTAGTCACATATCAGCAGAAATACACCATAGCAGAATGCTGTTTGGTCAGTTATCACAGCGCTTTTCTTCTTTTTTTAGTCAATACATTTGTCTGCTTGTTTTAACCATTTTACGCTCCTGTTATGAGACAGTGATCGAGGTGCAGTGGTAAAGTTTCCAATTGGTAATCAGAGCATGTGGGTTCAAATCCTGTGAGTGGATTTTTTTTTTTTTATCTTTTTTTTTTAACCAGGGTTATTTAACTGTGGAGTTCTGTACTGATATTTGATATTTATATCAACCCAGTGATATTCATTAATTATACAGCTAGCTTTTATTTTATTTTCGTCCACATCAGCAGCGTGATGTGGTGCAGCTCTTCCCACAGTGCGAGCAGCTGCAACAGTTTGCACTGTTTTCCTGCTTGAACGACTCCGTCGCACCGGGATCGTGCACGCCTGCCCGTCGGCACGTTTCGGGGTGCGCTAATTCGAACTGTTTCGCCGTAATTCAACCAAATTCGCACTATGTGTGACGGAGCCCTAACAACCACTGTGACTGTTTTTCTGCTGCCAACATGTGAATGCAGCATTAGTCTTAGAGTATTTGACTGATGGGTTGCTAATCAATCCTATTAGCTCTTGCTTGACTATGGCAAGCAAGCATTTGATGAGCATAAAGTAACAGCTCTCACTGTGTTGCACACATTAACTGCAATTAGAGTGTAAAAGTCAAAGTAAATCATGGTTGATCATGGTAATAAGAAGAAATGCCTGCCAAAAAGAAGCTGTATACACTTGACGGAGGTTTGATGCTCGGATCATAAACTCAACGGTAACCTTCGTTGAACTGGATGGCTAAATTATAAAAAGGTTTTCAGAAACAATCCATTAAGAGAGTAAGTTCAACTTTGTCCTTAATTCAGAATTTTAATGTTTATCTTATAAATTTAATAATTTGGTGATACTGTACAGAGTCCAGCTGTTTTGACTTAGTTTTGCATTTTGAATTAGAACATAGAGTAACTGCTGTGTTGTTGCATATCAATATTCCTTTTGGACTTGTGCAAAAGTCAATTATATTGATCTGAAAGATTTATCAACCGGTTATTCCAACACTTATGTTATGTGTCGACGCGGGTTGAGGAGCGGACCTGCGTCAGACAGAACCCAGCGCTAAAAATAACCAGAAAAGCGGTTCCAAAAACAATATATTTATTACACCCGCTGTGCATAAAAAGTGTAAAAACAAAAATAGCGTCCTTCTGGTGGAGTGACTGTTGGCACACTCTCCAGCGCCCGCAAGGATCAAAGCCCGGCGCTCCTGGACCCACTACCACCAGACAAACACCCCCCAGGTGGACACGACAAACTGACTCTCTGTGAAGCAAAGAAGAGGTGAGGTAAGTCAGCAGTTACAACAATAACTTTCAAAAGACACACGCTATCAGCAACGCATTCAGGTCTGTATCTTTTTTAACTTTATGCAAATGAGCAGCTTCTCATAACAGGTGGAGGATCACTTATCCGCACGCCACAGCAGTGAGAAGCAAGCTGCACAATTCTCATCACAATTCAAGTATACTGTGTAACAAAACACCAAGTTACTATCAACAATTAGTCAAACACTTAATCACCTCTGATGTGTGCTGACAGCATGTGTCCTCACCCTTCCTTGCTTCACGGGCTCGATGTGTCAAACCCAGGCGCGGTCCTCAGCGTCTCACAAACGAACATCACAAGGTCGAGTTCCCGGCAGTTCTGCTTGAATCACACATGACTTAAATGCAGAACGCCATCCAATTATCTGCTTCAGCTGAAAGTCTTTAAGGTTGCATGTGAGCACCCATCACAGGTGCTACACATGATGTTGATGAGGGTGAGGACTCTTCAGCCAGCACCTTCTCCACAGACAAATCAGTTTCCATGCCACCTGAAGAGCAAAGAAAAGAAAAGAACACCAAAATATCCAGCCACACCCCCCAACACACAACAACTTACTTCAAAACAGAATTATGTGTGCATATGTTACTCCTGGTTACCACAAAATAAAACTACAGATCCACCACTTCATTACCTTCAATCTATTGATTGCATGTAATACTGATGATGTCATAACTGAGGTTTGTGCAAGAGCTGCATTCGTGCATCAGGTGGAAAATTACATTGCAATTATGCATTTTCCACTCACTCATCATAATTAGGCATTTTCTCAGGCAGGTGAAATGCGTGTTGATTATTCCTCCACAACACACACTGTGAAGAAATAACGAGGGAACAAAATCAAAGTGAGAACATGTGTACAGCTTGATGCCTTTATATGAAGACATTACATTAATTCTTGAGAAACAAAAGCTCTGACAAGATGCTGATTCTGATGAATGATGATGATGTCTGGATTTCAATGAGCTGACCTTTCACTCCTGCAGCCCTCCGTGCACACACACGATGAACTGTCCTGTTTGAGTGCAGTGGCGTGATTTACTGCAGTCTCTTGTTACTGCAGTACAACTGTGTGCCAAAACAGCTGCAATGACGACGTGATGTGAATGTGTTTGTCTCAACTCTCCAAAGGCCGACACAATATTTCAAAGGGAGGCAAAGAATCGCAGCTCTCATCTGCACTCCAACATTTGAAGTGAGAAAAAGCAACAGCAATCTGTGGTGGAAGACGTCCCTCCGGTGGAACTACATGGTATTACATACTCTAGGTAAATAACATGTTCACAGATAAAATAGTTCATGTTGCCGATTTTTTTTTTTTAAATATCTGGCAAGGCAAAGATCTGATTCCTTGTGAGAGGACGGCGGTTCAGATACAAGAGTTCTGATTTATGCATATGAATGAGGTAAATATTAAACTCCACAATATGTAAGACTTCATTGGTTTTTGGTTTAATTTTACTTTGAAAAAGTATACAGGATTGCTCAAAAGTATAAATGGGCTCCTCCTAATGATAGGAAGAGAAATGTCTCCCCCACCTATTAATTTCTATTATGATGGTATAATTACTGTCATTTATCCAAAATTGAAATAATTGATTGGACTTCCCTCTGACACAACCACAAAAAATGATATATTTTTAAAAAGCACAAATTTTAAAATAAATAGACCTTGGCTTGATATCTATTTTTTTTTTATTATGTATCAAACAGTGTCTTTTCAAAATTTGGTTCTTTTACCATAAAACGCACAATTACAGTGATGTTTTACACATATACAGTTGTGGTGGGAAGGTTACATCCACTCATATTCATGACTGTCATGGTCATTTTGGGCTTTTAATGATGTCTTTGAGGTGTTCTTCTGTCAGGGTGGAATGACTGTACAGCAAACATCTTAAAAAAAACTTGGGGCACAAGTCTGAATTTATTTTGGATCTTCTCTAATTCACACAGTGTCAAAATTATACTGTACATACAGGCTCAAATACATACAAACACCCCCACTAATATTTGGTTATATGTCTCTTAGCAAGCTGCAGCCCGACCAGATGATCAAGAAGGTTCTGGTGTAATTCCGGTTGGATATGTGACCACTCTTCTTGGTAGCACTGGTTGGTTTACTGACAATGGATGGAGTTCTGCACATCCATATTTCTTCATGGAAAGCGGAGTTGCATCAGGTAGGGCATCCGGGGTAAAACCTCTGCCAATTCAACATGCAGATCCACCTTGGGTCTGCTGTAGCGACCCCAAGCGAAAAAAAAGGGAGCAGCCGAAGGGGCTTACTTTGATGACAGTGGATTGTAGATTTCACAGTGATGGTTTCCTCCATGGCCAGCAGCCTTTTAGGTCATGGTGACGGTGTGCTCTCTAAACAGTGGATGATGTCACATTACCTCTCTGATGCCTCCAACCCCATCAGTCCTTTAGTCCCGAGTAGGGCTGCAACAAACGATTATTTGGATCATCGATGAATCTGATGGGGTTTCGACACGATTAATCAATTAATCGGATTAGTGGGGAATTTTTTTAAAATGTGCCAGGGAAACAATTTTTCTCTCCTTCCATCACTTTATTTAACAACAGAACATTATTTGATAACTTAAAATGCTTGAAAATCAACAAATCATCAAATGTCCCTTGGCTGTTGAAATATAAAATAATAAAGAATAAAACAGTTTATAATAAAGAACAAAATAATTATTTCAAATGGCACTGCTTTATCAAAGTGCTGAGTTGCCATAAAACAACACTGAAACATATAAATGTTGTAAAATATATGGTGAAAAAAAGAGGTATTTCTGTTGCTGCAAATGAGCAATTAGCATAACTAGTAACCATAAAACCTAAATCAAAAACTGTAGCCTGACTCATTATATGTGCAACATTCTCTGTATAACTTGTAAACTGTGGTCATTTCACAATGACACATGTGACTCATGTCTCTTTCTCTAAAATTGTATTGTAGAATTATTAGTTAATATTACCATTATTATTGCTAGTATTATTAATATATAAATAAAACTAAATTAAAAAATATTATAATTTGTAATACATTTGACTCTTTTACAACAACAAACGCTGAGCCATTAATTATTATGCAGAACACAAATGCACAAACATGCTCAAATGCCAGCAGCTTAATGCTAACTTGAACATTGAAAATGCCACAGACATGCTAATGCATTAGCATCGGCGTTAGCATAAAATACATCTATCAACTGTTTCAGAAGACCATAACAGGTCAGTTTAACATAAAAAAGGTAAATATTCCTCACAGACATATGCTCTTTAGGGTTTTAGTGGGGAAGAAATGAAGATAAAGCGAAATAAAACAAATAAAACCAACGAAGCAGCAGCTCGAAGCACTCCTTCACTGGTTCAAGATTCAAAGCAAAGCTTGGTTGATTATATGGAAGAAACTAAACATTTGCGGTAACACAAAGTCATTTAGCAACTAATCAATGACTAAATTAGTTGACAACTATTTTAATAATTGATTTTAATCGATTAGCTCGATTAGTTGTTTCAGCTCTAGTCCCAAGTTAATTCCTGGGCCTCATTAGCCAATGATGTAAAGTCTGTATGGCACCATGAAACTTCTCAAGATGATTCCTAAGTGGAATCCAAAATCATTGTCTTAATTCTTGAGATTGTTTATTTTTTCCTGCTTTTAAATACAGTAAGGAAAAGGTCTCCAATTAACTCAGAATTATTTAAGTGGTCATACTCATTCAAAAAGTTTAAATAATCTTCTGAATTCTGTTCTTCAGTGCGGTTTAAATAGGACATTGTGTATGTAAACCTTTGACCCACTGAATAAACTGACAATGAAGAAAAATGAAAATTAAAAACTAGTTCTAGCAATCATCTTGCAAGTACTATTTTAAATAATGTACAAAAATAAAGTATACATTCTAAGTCTCTAGCACATTTGAAGCAAGCTTGGGTTTAAAAGTTTTCAGCCAAGGTAAATTTATGGCCTCAGCTCCTTGTAGAATCTAAAAAACAAGACTAACATGAATTAAACATTCTAAAAACAAAAGCAAGTAGAAAAGAAAGTTAAAGAGACGAGACCAGAACCAGAAGCCGTTGCTGCTGTTCTGGATCAAAGCTGCGTGCGCCGAGGGCGCGATGGTTGTGAGGAAGTGTGTTTGAGGAAACTGTACCACAAATGCAAAAAAAGCTCTGCCATAACGCTGCTTTTGCAAGAAAAATGAACAGCAGCCGTCAGGCCACAGAACCTGCAAACACACAAAACACACCGACAAGTCTACAGCTTACACTGAGAACTGTGGATTTAACTTTCTGTTTCAGAAAACATGTTTAAGCTGGATAGAGATTTGACATTTAAAATGTATAATTGTTTTTAAAAAAACAAACAAACAAAGCCTCGTTTGTTTGTACCTGCATCACAGATGGAAGAGCAGGTGGAGGAACTGCTCATCTCTGTGTGTCTGTGGTTGTGTGCACCCATGTGGTACAGTGACCAAGACTTTGTGCATCAATATGAAGTTTGCTACACAAAGTCACTTCAAAAAGAGAGAAAAAGTTCAATGTTTGGTGCTTAAAAAAAAAAATCTAATAATGGCCACCAAGGGGCTGAGCATACACAATAATGCCACAAGGCCTTCATGGATGCAATGAAATTAAATGGGAGTTCAGTTTGCCAGAAGGCACAAGGGAGACTGAAGCCTCAATGTGGTCAGTTTTGTTTTGCTTTTTTGTACAAAATCCTTCCACACTCCAACATGAAGCTGTGACTGGAGTTAAAAGCTGCCCTATACACAACCCATGCTTACCACAGAACCAACTCTTTCAGAGCTTTTATGATGTCTTGGTGGCTTCCCTCACTGGTATCGTTTTTGCACATTCACTTACTGCAGACAGATTAACGAAACAGTACCATATTGTTTGCATTTATTAATTCTTGATACTAAAATGATGACTTACTGTAAATTCAAGGATCCAGATAACTGTGTCCATCATTTCATATCTTATTATTATTATTATTATTATTATTATTATTATTATTTCAGTTTATTAAAATAATTTTTTGTCCCTGGTTGGACATTTTCTTAAAAATATTTTTATTACACAAAACTGGTTTGTTTGCATTTATTTCTGAACATAATATAAATGTGTACCTTTACATGTAGAAGGGTTCCAGTAATTCTGACTGTAACTACAAAATTATCACATTTAAAAAGGAGGCAAAACCAGCAAATGGGTTGTTTTCTTTCTGAAATGACTTGACTAACTATCAAAACATTTTATCAAGCAACTATCAGAAACCAAATTATGCACAAATTTTAAATTTGTATTTTGTTCTGTTTCACACATTTTTATTTTGCAAAATGCTGGAATACTGAATCCGTTTACTATTCTCAACACCAACATGCAGTCGGTACATAATTTTATTCATGTGATAAAAACGGACATAAAAGCACACGATAGAGTGCAACATTTAAATAATAATGAGATTCAAATAAATTTAAATGAAATACTCGAAACAGAAGCTGAAATCTGGATGTGCACCCCATCTGAAATACCTTAATCGTCCATAACAAAGTGACTTCAAAGTAGATACACACACTTCATTATACAAATAATGAAAGCTCACGAGTGCAATGGTAAGAATATTTGAAATATTGTTTCTATTGCAAGAACGAGGAAAAAACATTCATTACTTGTTTTATATAACACTCACACTTTAGTTTGGGACTTTGCGAGGCGGCACTGCACAGGCTGCAGTGCCTCCCCCCTGGCTCGGCTATGCGGGATGGACCCTGCTACAGCCTACAGTCATTTTGCCTCAATTCAGATGACGGACTGTTTCAAAGTTTAGCACACATAAACAATATCAAATGTATATGTGTTGTTTTAATTCTAATGTGTGCCATTATTACATTCAACTAGTAATAATTGTGGATTAATTGCTGTATTTTGTCTGAGGTAATTGGTGTGAAGATGAATTTTAGGGATCAATAAAGTTGTCTGAACTTGAACACCTAAAATAGGTCCTTGTCATTTGATATTTTATTAATTTATGAACAAGGGGAAAGGGACTTACATTTTGGTGTGTGTCAATGGTCCTTTGACGTCCATAGGTTCCAAACAGTCCAACGTGGACTTTAATAGCAGTCCAATCCAATCCAAAACTGTGGTCAGTCAACTTGGAAAAACAGTCAAGATAGTTTAAAAAGAATACTGACGATGTAGTCTGTATATGATGCCGTGCAAAAAAAAAAAAAAAAAAAATCCCTGCCATGTTTGTTATTAAGCCAAGCGCTGTCGCCACTAGTGTGCGCACTGTGGCCGTGGTATGCAATAGCACAAAAAGTATATCACCAAAAGTGCACGCTAAATAGAACCAAAATTGCACAGTAAATGGAACACAATGGCAAATTGTATGAATAATCCATATCATGTGACATACAAACCACCAATCAAATGGCAAGGATCTATTTAGGCATTATATAATAACAGTTAAATCCCTCGATAAGTCGGACAGGTTGATTATGGGATGGTTATGATAAATCTCCCATTACTTGTCCCTCAGACAGGGGGGTTGCAAAGTTAGTGTAGGGTCCCGGTTGTCTGGGTTCAGTTAGAAACACATTAATGGAGGATCACAGTGTTCCTCTATTACAGCTGTGAGAAGTTGGATGTCTAGTAACTTTCTACTTTTAAACTCTGATAAGACTGAAATGATGGTTCTTGGTCCAGTGAGACATCACCATCAATTTGACCAGCTAGTACTTAGCTTAGGTTCATGTGTTATACATCATACGGACAAAGTGAGGAACCTTGGAGTAATTTTTGATCCTATGTTGTTCTTTGACCTCCACATTAAAGATATTGTGAGGACTGCTTTCTTCCATCTGCAAAATATAGCAAAGATTTGTCCCATCCTGTCTATGACTGATGCTGAGACTCTGATACATGCATTTATCTCTTACAGATTGGACTACTGCAATGTTCTATTTTCTGGTTTACTGCAGTCCAGCACTAGGGGTCTTCAACTGGTTCAAAATGCTGTTGCCAGACTTGACACGAAGCAGAAGGTTTGACCACATTACACCCATTTTGGCATCCCTTCATTGGCTTCCTGTCTCTTTGAGATCAGATTTTTTAAGGTGTTGTTATTGGCCTATAAATCTGTTCACGGACTGGCAGCTCCCTACCTGGTCGACCTGGTTGAGCCCTACGTACCGGCTCAGACCTTGCGTTCACAGGGTGCAGGACTGTTGTGTGTTCCTAGGGTGAACAAAAAGTCGGCGGTTCACAGAGCCTTTTCCTATCGTGCCCCGGCTCTGTGGAACAATCTGCCCACGACAGAACAGTCAGACTCTGTGGAGATTTTTAAAACAAAATTGAAGACATCTTTTTTCCCTGTTTTATCGCTAGTATTTGTGTGTCTTCTTTTATTGTTTTTACTTATTTATGTTTTTATCCTGTGTTCTTTTTTAATCTTTTAACTCATTTTGTTCTGCTTTTTTAAGTTGTGTTGTGTGAAGCGCCTTGAGGCAACCTCATTGTGAATTGGCGCTATATAAATGAATAAAATTAGAATTTTAATACAGACTGCGGATCATATCCGGTTCATATCCGCATGGCTCGACCGCAAACTTAGACTATGACAGAATTTTAGAAAAAGCAAAAAATGACTCCAGCATCACGACTTTAGGCACAGATATTGTCGTTCGCTTTGACTGAAGATTCTCAGCTAATGATGTACCACCCTGTGAACAAGAGATGAAATCTCTAACCTGCTTTTGAAAGCTAATGTGTGATTTTACCAGGCGGTGACAGGAACCTCATTTTCTCAAACCTCATGTTATATTACTTTTCACATTTTCCATTCTCATGTGTGCAAACTTCTAAATGATGTCTAATTAGTCTCTGTTCCACACATTATGTGTAACAGCGTGGCACCCGTTCTGTCAGTCAGATTGTGGAAGCCTTTGGTTTTTGGGTGACACTGTTGTCGACCTCGACTTTGCGGGCGATGCTGTGATCTTTACAGAATTGATGAATCCCTCGACTGCAGCACTTGAGAGGCTGAGTGAGGAGTTTAAACATCTGGGTTTGCACTCAAAGACTAAAAGCCAGGTTTTCAATAGTTATGTGGACTCAGCCATCAGAAGAGGATTTGGTCAAGTGTTGAACTTGCAGATACATGCACTTGGCCGTGACATACATGTCTCTGGGTCCTTGGCCTTTGAGATTGAGAGACGTATGGGAAGAGTGTTTTGAGTCATGAAGTTGCTGGACAGAAGTGTTTGGTGAAGTAACGAGAGAACTCGACCCGGATTAAGATTAGCCCAGGTCCAGTTCCCACCCTGGGGCCAAATTTGAGTCAAGCTGACTTCTCCTGTATCCTTTGGTGAAGCTGATGCCTCTGAAGGAAAACAAAAAAGGTCTAAGTCTTCAGGGTTCCTTTGCTTGCTGTGGAGTAAGACGATTACCGTATTTTCCTGAGTATAAGTTGTGGAGTTTTGTTTTTGTTTTGTTTTTTTTGGGGGGGGGTTACTACTTTTGGAGGTCCTACAACTTATACTCTGGAAAGGTAGCGGTATTTGGTACTAGGGCTCTTTAGAGGGTCCTTGGGTACCACTGCAATAACTGAGTCAAACCACTGGTTACTTTGAGAGACATAAGTAGTCTAACTTTTATTGTGGGCAAACATCAGCTACGTCATGTGTTTTTCTGGGTATATGCCAGTACGTAGGTGCCTCAGGATTAAGGATCCCAGTGGCTGCAGAAGGCCACGCGCCCACGTTTCACCTGGCTGCAGCAGGTATGTGGCTACTTTTGAGAGTTAGGAATGGACCGCTTGTCTGACTGGCTGGTTGCCAGCCAAGACCCACGGTGATTCTGTAGTGTGATGCTTACTGAATTGGGGGTCAAAAGGTCAAGGTATTTGGAGCATTTAAAAACAATAAAAATACTGTGAGTGCAATACCTTCTTTTCTAATTACCTGACTGTCATTGAAAGGTACTTTGTAAAAGGCTTCTGCAGAAGAGCCCCACTTGTCAATCATAAGATTATCAGCATTTGGCCACGGCACCATGAGTTGGTGCAGATTGTGTGCTTATTTTAGCTGAACGAGGGGACTTACAGGTGTGCAAACACTCCGTGACGGTGGTGGCGTCAATCAGGTAGCCCTCACACAAGCGACATGTGATGTGGGCATTAATGTGACACAGCTTTATCTTCCTTGTCAGCATGTCGGGGTTCTGAGGAAAGGCAGAGAAAATTCAGCTAATTAAAGTTTAAAAATAAATAAACTCCATTAATACTACGTTGTGGGGGGGTGTAAAAAAAAAAAAAAAAAAAAATCAGATGTGCCAAAAAACTAGTTTTAAAAAAAGCCTGATCGAGGCCACGATAACTTGTAATGTGAACGTGGTCATTGTTCTTACCCCTAATACCGCCATGCGTCGACTGTGGATGGTGCAGTGTCCACGTCTCTTCCTGCAGTTGCGTGGCCAACAACGTTAGCTCCACATCATGGAGCGCCTCTCATTGGAGCCTGGGGAGGGTTTAAAAAGAGAAAAAAAAAAAAGGCCGGAAAATACATATTAAAAAAACACATCTGAATAGACTGAATTATTTAAGTCACCTGTCAATGCAGAACCAAATTACATTGTGGTTCCATGAAAGCAGGAAGAATTGTTGCTTTACTGTTTTGTAAAGAGAACATATTTAGGTTTTGTTCTTATGAAATACAGATTAGTGACATGACCATGAATTGTTTGTTTTCCTCTGGATTTTTGTTGCAGTTACAACAGGACAAAATAAATGAGAAATCTAATCAACTTCACAAAATGTTGCTCCTCACGCTACCGTACTCATCTTTTTCTCCAGACAGAACAGAGGAGCAGCGGTGACGAGTCGCGGCATCACATCCAATGATTCAAGGTTTAAATGTCAGAGTCTGATTACTGTAGTCAGGAACACTGTTTTATCCCCCTCCAATAGTACATAAAAAAGACTCTGGTACAACAAACTCTGGTAACAACAGTAAGAAGTCTGGTCGGCTGCCTTTTCGTGGCTCGACACACCGTGAAATGAGTCCGGCTTGTCCACAGTGATGAAATGTGGAAGGACGAGCTGCTGAGAATACACACGGCACTGCTCCCGAATAGAGACATTCCTCGCACTCCTGCTTTTCGTTGTGTTCACATGACACCCAACAACTCCTCTGTGATGTAACGTTTCATCATCTTTTACTGGGTTTAGATTTAGGGGCGTTCACACCAAGGACGCACATTACGATGGTACAGTATCAACAGCAACAGTTTTTAAACCATCATCAGGATTTCAACGCAACGCGTGACTCGGACTAAAATGAGCACGCACGCAAAATTATAACCCTGTGTGCATGCATACATGCAGAGACGCACATGCATAATCCTACCTATCACAGAGAAGAAGTGCATGTATATAACGCTTTTCCATCTGAATCAGAAGGTTAAAGTGCTTTACAGTGATGCCTTTCATTCACCCGTACACTTGCACACTGATGTCAAGGTGCCACTCATGACACACCGGGAACAAATTGGGTCCCTCCATGATTTTCCGGCCTGATCGGAAGGAGCGCCATTCCTTCGCCTTTAATCATGAATAGCAAATTGGAGCATGTTTTGAAGCATAACAGTAACTTCTTCATCCATCTTTGTCAATCTTGCCCAAAACTCTGTATATGTAGTACTTGTGTTTTTTTCCCTTGTTTTTAGTTATTTTTTAGTAAGCTTGTGAAAGCCCAGTTGTGTCTTTGTTATTCTTTTGCTTTGCATATGTTCTTTGTTAGTGTTTTCATTGTTATTGTTGTGCTTGACTAACATGGACGCCCTTTCTGTTTGCTGCAAGACAAATCTACCTACGGATACAGATAAAGTCACCTGAACCTGAACCTAGTAGTTGCGGCCATCGCTGAAACCACATCTGAAATCAGGATCCAATTTTTTGAACTGTTAAAAACTTTCATCGCGATTCTCAAGATCGTTGATAGTAAAGCCCCGTTTACACATAGACGGTAAGAGCTCCCGGAAGCGTCCCGGAAGAGTTTTTGGCCGTCTTAAGAATCAAACGCAGTTGTTAACGCCGGCACTAGGGGGCGTGGCTTAGTTCCGGCTTTACCGGGAATCGTCGAAAAAATTATTCAACATGTCGAATAATTCCGGGAGCGCTCCCAGAGAATTCGCCTGACGACGGTGACAACGCGAACAACGGCGTTTGATACTTTTTAATCGCCGTTTCATCCTGCCCCTTCCTCCTGTAGTGTTGCAGTTTACACCGCCATAATTGGCGGCCGGCGTTGTATCCCTAATCAACGCCATGTAAAACGGCGATAGAGCCCACATCGGCATCCTCAAGGGCGTTTTAACCGGCGACAGAGGCAGACAAAATGGCGGCACTAGCGGACAGTACGTCATTCTAAATGCCACCTCCCGGTTATCGCGTTCCAAACGGCCGATAGGCCGAGGTCAGTATAAAAACGCTAGCGCGCTGCATGCAGGCCTCTCACTCGTGGCTAGCTCCAGATATTTTTGCAGAGAAGCTCCAGTATGCCTCCTAAAAAAGAAAATTGGCAGCGGCAAGGACTTACCAAGAGGTCTGGTTCAGAAGCAGGAGGCCTGTGGTGGAGATGGAGCAACACGTTGAGGAGGGGGAAAAGGAAGGAGAAGAAAAGGCTGAGGATGATCTCCCTCCCCCTGCAGTGACAGAGGCATGTATTCCTGCTTCTTCAGCCTATTATACTCTGGGGGCGGTGCCTATATGCAAAAGTTCCTGGAGTAACACAGGATGTGCCTGGATAAAACCAGTGGTACACAGGGCATTATCGGCGGCAGCAGAACACCGCCATTCTCATGCGCGTCTTAACCTGCGATTGTAAAGGATAGAACTGGGTATTAACCCCGTTGCCTGACGTGTGCCGGATGCTACGGCGTCAAAATGCCGCTTTATTCGGCAGATTTAGCAGTGTTTTATCCGCGTATTTTCGGCTAGTACAGCGGTCAAAACGCCGGCGAAATGCTCTACCCCTTTCCACCGCGAAAACAGCCGGAACTACCGCGAACTTCGGTCTACGTACTACCCGCCGACAAAACCGTCTATGTGTAAACAGGGCTTAAGCGGTAACTTCGGAGGATTTCTAGTCTTAACGGCTTCAATCGTGTTCAAATGTCTTTAAACAGGGTGTTCATACTGACTCTGACTTGAAACTTGTTTGATCGCGCTCCATCATGGTTAAAAATATCAAGCCAAAACAGTATTTTTTTTGCAGTTTTTGTTCAAAGTTGAACAGCTCTGGCCAATAGCGAAATTGTTTTTTTTTTTTTTTTTTTTCATTTTCGGGTAAGTTGCCGGGTCTGCACTTTAAAAACCAGCCGGTTGCTGGGTCTGCACTTTAAAAGCCAGCCTGTTACGAGGCAAGCCATTTAATCCCGTTTTTGCACTTTGATTGTTGGCAATCGTAGCAGAACGGCACCCTGTGGAACAGCCCTGTTAGATATATTTGATTTGTTTTCTGTCACTGAACCTTGGAAAATTCAGGCAAAAGCAAATAGCGTGCCCCCTATGGCAATGCGTAAGTACCTATATGCGGTAGACAGAATTGCACACAAAAACATCAGACTTCTTTTGTACTTGTGTTCTCACACTGCTGCAGAACATGAGAGAATGCTGCAGGTTATTTGGAAAAAAAAAAACAGAAAAAAAAAAACTGTCCCTGAAGGTGCATTCAGGGACATTTCAGGATACCAGTTATATGCAAGCTGAGACCATTTGTAAAAGGAAGCCTGTCCCCAGTGTACCGTATTCAGCACCACGTTAAACACAGTTATTCAGTCAGACTGGTTCATCTGCTTTGCTGGACACCTGCCAGGCATTTCTACTTCACCTGCAGATCCTGATTAGAGTCTAAACATCCGTGGCTGAAAGTGAGAGTAGAAACAGAGCTTTCTGGTTTGCAAGGTCGCTATAAAAACTGTGCAACAATTCTGAATGTATTCCTTCCCCCACTTTTGCTTCTGGTCTACTGAAACCTTGCGCACATATTTCAACAAAATGTAGGAAGAGATTCATTAGTAACAGAGATGCGTCAGTATTTTAACGATTGTAGCTAATTTCACGTCTGTGTGGTTTAAGACCTAAGTGTTCCAAAGGAATCAAATACAAAGTCAGGAGATGAAAATAAAAGGATCGGTTCCTGGTCCAATTACCTTTTTGTCACAACCTAAATGTCCGAAATGTGAAATTTTGGTCTGACTATTTTAAGTGTCCTGTAGTCTCAATATTCTTCAATAACTTATATAATCACTTATATAAAGGCAAGTCTTTACAATTTGAGTGTATATAGTGGGGGGAGTTTAGGGTACTGAATATAGGTGGTGCTCAAAGCATATTACTTTTTGTGTGTTTTGAGAATCTTGTATTCAAAGTACTCTTATCATATCCAGACCCTGGAACCTACTGGACTGGTACTGATCCCCAGAAACAGTAGCAAGAAGTGGATAAGAGTCTAAGAACTCCCTCTGGATGGGACACCAGTCCATTGGAGGTTATGTCCTCAAACAAGACCAGCACCTATTTCTAGATGGGTGGACACCTGACACCAAACAATTTTGTTAACAATGGCAACAAATAATAATGAAAAATGAAAAATACAACCAACTATTAATTAATTTGGACTGTCAATCATTTCGGTGCATCGGGAGTGATTTGTTTCTGGGTTACCCCCTCACACAACTGTAGCTTAGAAATCATTTGACAGCGTGCTATTCTGCTCCTTTTTTTCTTTTTAATCTTACTGGTGGTCAGCTGACAGTGACGTAACATGAAAAACATTTGTTACAGCCTGCTCTACACGTCAATCAAAGTTAGAGGTTTTAGAAGAAGGCGCAAGATGTCAGAATCTGACATTTGTGCCATTTTTTTAAGCCCTCACCAAATAAAACTCTGCACTGCTCTTAACCACCTCACTCCTGGAAGATACTTTTGCACTCCAGAAGTCTTTCTTTTTTATTATACACACTCTCACCATTTGCATATCTGTTGGTCCCGTTAATACTCTTCAATAACTCCTGTTTTACACCCAACAACTGCATTGTTGAAGTGACCTTACAAAACACACAAAATTTTATCTGATTTGCATGAATGTTTTTTTTTTTAATACCCCAAACAGCAGCTTAAGTCGGCTGTTGTGAATCACCTGAATCAGGGCTGCCAATTTGCGGCCCGCGGACCACGTTTGGGCCAGCACTGCAATACCAACTTTTTAATTTTCATACAAATGAAATATGCCTAAAACTTTACATTGTTTAATGCCTAATATCCATGTATACATAGAAAGTAAAATGTGATTACTTTTGAGAATACATCATTTATTTTAGATAATAATAGGGATTTAAGAGACACAACCTTATGGTCTCAACTCCACTACTTGAACTTTCAGTTAAGAAATTCCTTAAGGTGGTTTGATTTGTAAAAACATTGAATTGTATTTGCTTGGGATTTTAGAAACATTTTTGCAGACTGACCTGTACTTTATATTAGATACAATTTAAAAAAAATGGCATGAACATGAAGGTTATAGGCTCCATTCAAGTAAACAACTCTAAGCCGCTGATGTAACATCATTAACTCCTTAAGCAAACGTACCCAAATGAATGAGACCTTCAGAAACAATAAGTCTGGAGATTAACAACATTTGCAGTCAATTATGAGCTAAACAAAAGTCTCAGTAGCTGATGAGTACAAACAAACACGCAGGGGGGAACACACACACACACACACACACACACACACACACACACACACACACACACACACTCTGGCTTGACAAAGAGCCCCTGTTGGCCTGCCTGTGGATTTTGGAGTGTTTGGCCTCGGTATAAATTGGCTGCCAGCTGGAGCGACGGACACTGAAAGCCTGCATTAGTGGACGGAGCCGGGAGCAGAGGCCTCTTCTTGTTGCGGAAGCTTTGGCTTCCCATCAAGAAACACACGCGTACACACACACACACATTCACACATAAAGTTAAAAAAAAAAATCCTAATCGCTCTTGCCTGAGTATCTGTTAAAGCAGACAAGTGCTTATATACATGCAATTGTTGTTTTGTGTTAATTCTGTTTGATGGCTCACAATCTCCCAGCCAGGACTTAGTACAACCCCTGGCAAAAATTATGGAATCAATCATTTTTCAAGATGATAATGCATCTTGCCATAGAGCAAAAACTGCAAAAACATTCCTTGCAAAAAGACACATAGGGTCAATGTCATGGCATAGGGTCAATGTCAATGAGCAGATCTGATTTGATGCAGGTGTTAGTTTTGGGGATGAAAATTTACAGGGTGATTCCATAATTTTTTCCTCAGAATTGAGTGATTCCATATTTTTTTCCTCTGCTTGGTCTAAAAAAGTAACCGTTACTGACTGCCACAATCTTTTTTCATGATTTCTTATAGTGTTTCTTAAAGCCAGAAAGTTGCCATTTGAAATGACTTTAGTTTTGTGTCATGTCTGTGATCTGCTTTTTTTCTACAAAATTAAACAACTGAATGAACATCCTCTGAGGCCGGTGATTCCATAATTTTTGCCAGGGGTTGTACACTGGGAAACGAGACGCCATCCAACGCGAGGCAAAACGCACCACCACGTGATCGTCTCAATGCCAAGAAGCAACAACAGCTGATTGACGCAGCACTGAGTTTGAGATTTACAATACACACAATCAGCTGTGAAGCCACTAGAACCATTAAAAACAGTACACAACGAAGAAAACTCTGTTAGAACAACTACAAAATGAAAATGGCAGTTTTGAAAAGAGGCTCAATTCACTCCTGATTATGCCTCAGAGTGTCTTCTCACTGTGGCCTCACTCTTCTCGTCCTTCCTGGTGGCACCATCATCAGCATTGACCTCCATATAGAGCCTGGATCCTCCCCTATGCCCAAACAATCTCAAAATTAGAGAAATGAGATTGGGACACAGAGCATATCAGGAGACGACTGCTGAGGATGCAACTACCAAGTAGGAAGAGAAAAGGAGGCCAATGAAGAGGCATACGAGGTCTGTTAGAAAAGTAACGGACCTTTTTATTTTTTTCAAAAACTATATGGATTTGATTCATATGTTTTTACGTCAGCCAAGCTTGAACCTTCGTGCGCATTTTTTCAGAAACTGTTACAGACTGGCAGCTGGAAACCATTCAAAAAATTTATCTGGCTTTCGGTGAAAATTTTACGGGCTTCACAGAGAATAAGGAGTGTTACTACAGCTTTAAGGACGGCCCACAATGGCGCACGGCGCGCCACGCTCCTAGCCCCCATCGAGAGGCAGAAACCACCACATCATTTCTAAACGGATGGCTGTGTGGAGCCGGGACCGTCGTGTGCAATTTCTCTGGTTATCACAAGAGCTGGACATCAGCCATTTTCCGGCAGATTTCACTTTTAACATTATTCTCTGTGAAGCCTGTAAAATTTTCACCGAAAGCCAGATAAATTTTTCAAATGGTTTCCAGCTGCCTGTCTAACAGTTTCTGAAAAAATTCTGATGGAAAAAAAGCCCAAATCATTCCGCCATTTCCTCACATTGAAACAACGACGAGAGGGGTGGAGCAGTGCTCGCTCAAAGCCTGCCCACAGGCGAATGACGCAACCGACAGGCGTGGAAAAACTCACCCATGCGCACGAAGGTTCAAGCTTGGCTGACGTAAAAACATATGAATCAAATCCATATAGTTTTTGAAAAAAATAATAAAGTACGATACTTTTCTAACAGACCTCGTATGAGGTGGTGAAGGAGGACATGCAGGTGGTTGGTGTGACAGAGGAAGATGCGGAGGACAGGGTGAGATGGAGATGGATGATCTGCTGTTGTGAACCTCTAACAGGAGCAGCTGAAAGAATAAGCCTCTCTCGAGTGACTTATGTCAGAAGATCTGGAGTGAGATTGGTACAGAGACAAAAGATCCTTAAGTGAAGCATTTTAAATAAGCTTCACACTATTTCTACATTTCCTGTGAAGCTCATTGTGACATATTAAGTCAGAATTCTGGGTGTCAGAGTCCTCTAACTCTTCCTGAGGGATCCTGAGATATTCCCATGCCAGCCAGTGGTGGGCACAGCTAACCAAAAAGTTAGCTCTGAACCTCATTTATTCAATTTATATAGCGCCAAATCACAACAGAGTCGCCTCAAGGCATGTCACACAAAACAATTCAGAAAACAAAATAAAATGAATTAAAACATTAAAAAGCATAGTAAAATAATAAAAAGCAAAAAACATATGTAAGATGCCATCCAGTAGATGGATCAAAATGTATAGAACACTGTCATCCAGGAGATGGCAGTGTGAATGACGCCCGGTTATCAATCAATCAATCAATTTTTTTTATATATAGTGCCAAATCACAACAAACAGTTGCCCCAAGGTGCTTTATATTGTAAGGCAAGGCCATACAATAATTATGTAAAACCCCAACGGTCAAAACGACCCCCTGTGAGCAAGAACTTGGCTACATTGGGAAGGAAAAACTCCCTTTTAACAGGAAGAAACCTCCAGCAGAACCAGGCAGCATTTTGAATTAACTGAAGGCTTTTTAGGGAACTTTTAGGACAACCTGATAATAATGAATTACAATAGTCCAGCCTAGAGGAAATAAATGCATGAATTAGTTTTTCAGCATCACTCTGAGACAAGACCTTTCTGATTTTAGAGATCTTGCGTAAATGCAAAAAAGCAGTCCTACATATTTGTTTAATATGCGCTTTGAATGACATATCCTGATCAAAAATGACTCCAAGATTTCTCACAGTATTACTAGAGGTCATGGTAATGCCATCCAGAGTAAGGATCTGGTTAGACACCATGTTTCTAAGATTTGTGGGGCCAAGTACAATAACTTGAGTTTTATCTGAGTTTAAAAGCAGGAAATTAGAGGTCATCCATGTCTTTATGTCTGTAAGACAATCCTGCAGTTTAGCTAATTGGTGTGTGTCCTCTGGCTTCATGGATAGATAAAGCTGGGTATCATCTGCGTAACAATGAAAATTTAAGCAATACCGTCTAATAATACTGCCTAAGGGAAGCATGTATAAAGTGAATAAAATTGGTCCTAGCACAGAACCTTGTGGAACTCCATAATTAACTTTAGTCTGTGAAGAAGATTCCCCATTTACATGAACAAATTGTAATCTATTAGACAAATATGATTCAAACCACCGCAGCGCAGTGCCTTTAATACCTATGGCATGCTCTAATCTCTGTAATAATTTTTTTTTTTTTATGGTCAACAGTATCAAAAGCAGCACTGAGGTCTAACAGAACAAGCACAGAGATGAGTCCACTGTCCGAGGCCATAAGAAGATCATTTGTAACCTTCACTAATGCTGTTTCTGTACTATGATGAATTCTAAAACCTGACTGAAACTCTTCAAATAGACCATTCCTCTGCAGATGATCAGTTAGCTGTTTTACAACTACCCTTTCAAGAATTTTTGAGAGAAAAGGAAGGTTGGAGATTGGCCTATAATTAGCTAAGATAGCTGGGTCAAGTGATGGCTTTTTAAGTAATGGTTTAATTACTGCCACCTTAAAAGCCTGTGGTACATAGCCAACTAACAAAGATAGATTGATCATATTTAAGATCGAAGCATTAAATAATGGTAGGGCTTCCTTGAGCAGCCTGGTAGGAATGGGGTCTAATAAACATGTTGATGGTTTGGATGAAGTAACTAATGAAAATAACTCAGACAGAACAATCGGAGAGAAAGAGTCTAACCAAATACCGGCATCACTGAAAGCAGCCAAAGATAACGAAACGTCTTTGGGATGGTTATGAGTAATTTTTTCTCTAATAGTTAAAATTTTGTTAGCAAAGAAAGTCATGAAGTCATTACTAGTTAAAGTTAATGGAATACTCAGCTCAATAGAGCTCTGACTCTTTGTCAGCCTGGCTACAGTGCTGAAAAGAAACTGGGGTTGTTCTTATTTTCTTCAATTAGTGATGAGTAGAAAGATGTCCTAGCTTTACGGAGGGCTTTTTTATAGAGCAACAGACTCTTTTTCCAGGCTAAGTGAAGATCTTCTAAATTAGTGAGATGCCATTTCCTCTCCAACTTATGGGTTATCTGCTTTAAGCTACGAGTTTGTGAGTTATACCACGGAGTCAGGCACTTCTGATTTAAAGCTCTCTTTTTTAGAGGAGCTACAGCATCCAAAGTTGTCTTCAATGAGGATGTAAAACTATTGACGAGATACTCTATCTCACTTACAGAGTTTAGGTAGCTACTCTGCACTGTGTTGGTATATGGCATTAGAGAACATAAAGAAGGAATCATATCCTTAAACCTAGTTACAGCGCTTTCTGAAAGACTTCTAGTGTAATGAAACTTATTCCCCACTGCTGGGTAGTCCATCAGAGTAAATGTAAATGTTATTAAGAAATGATCAGACAGAAGGGAGTTTTCAGGGAATACTGTTAAGTCTTCTATTTCCATACCATAAGTCAGAACAAGATCTAAGATATGATTAAAGTGGTGGGTGGACTCATTTACTTTTTGAGCAAAGCCAATAGAGTCTAATAATAGATTAAATGCAGTGTTGAGGCTGTCATTCTCAGCATCTGTGTGGATGTTAAAATCGCCCACTATAATTATCTTATCTGAGCTAAGCAGTAAGTCAGACAAAAGGTCTGAAAATTCACAGAGAAACTCACAGTAACGACCAGGTGGACGATAGATAATAACAAATAAAACTGGTTTTTGGTACTTCCAATTTGGATGGACAAGACTAAGAGTCAAGCTTTCAAATGAATTAAAGCTCTGTCTGGGTTTTTGATTAATTAATAAGCTGGAATGGAAGATTGCTGCTAATCCTCCGCCCCGGCCCGTGCTACGAGCATTCTGACAGTTAGTGTGACTCGGGGGTGTTGACTCATTTAAACTAACATATTCATCCTGCTGTAACCAGGTTTCTGTAAGGCAGAATAAATCAATATGTTGATCAATTATTATATCATTTACCAACAGGGACTTAGAAGAGAGAGACCTTATGTTTAATAGACCACATTTAACTGTTTTAGTCTGTGGTGCAGTTGAAGGTGCTATATTATTTTTTCTTTTTGAATTTTTATGCTTAAATAGATTTTTACTGGTTATTGGTAGTCTGGGAGCAGGCACCGTCTCTACGGGGATGGGGTAATGAGGGGATGGCAGGGGGAGAGAAGCTGCAGAGAGGTGTGTAAGACTACAACTCTGCTTCCTGGTCCCAACCCTGGATAGTCACGGTTTGGAGGATTTAAGAAAATTGGCCAGATTTCTAGAAATGAGAGCTGCTCCATCCAAAGTGGGATGGATGCCGTCTCTCCTAACAAGACCAGGTTTTCCCCAGAAGCTTTGCCAATTATCTATGAAGCCCACCTCATTTTTTGGACACCACTCAGACAGCCAGCAATTCAAGGAGAACATGCGGCTAAACATGTCACTCCCGGTCTGATTGGGGAGGGGCCCAGAGAAAACTACAGAGTCCGACATTGTTTTTGCAAAGTTACACACCGATTTAATGTTAATTTTAGTGACCTCCGATTGGCGTAACCGGGTGTCATTACTGCCGACGTGAATTACAATCTTACCAAATTTACGCTTAGCCTTAGCCAGCAGTTTCAAATTTCCTTCAATGTCGCCTGCTCTGGCCCCCGGAAGACAACTGACTATGGTTGCTGGTGTCGCTAACTTCACATTTCGCAAAACAGAGTCGCCAATAACCAGAGTTTGATCCTCGGCGGGTGTGTCGTCGAGTGGGGAAAAACGGTTAGAGATGTGAACGGGTTGGCGGTGTACACGGGGCTTCTGTTTAGGGCTACGCTTCCTCCTCACAGTCACCCAGTCAGCCTGCTTTCCCGGCTGCTCGGGATCTGCCAGGGGGTAACTAACGGCGGCTAAGCTACCTTGGTCCGCACCGACTACAGGGGCCTGGGTAGCTGTAGAATTTTCCACGGTGCGGAGCTGAGTCTCCAATTCGCCCAGCCTGGCCTCCAAAGCTATGTATAAGCTACACTTATTACAAGTACCATTACTGCTAAAGGAGGCCGAGGAATAACTAAACATTTCACACCCAGAGCAGAAAAGTGCGGGAGAGGCAGGAGAAGCCGTCATGCTAAATCGGCTAAGAGCTAGTAGCTGCGCTAAGCTAGCAGATTCCTAAAAACACGCAAAGTGAATAATGTGTAAATAATTTAGAGGTGATTCAGCAGAAGGAGTGCTTTAGTTAAGGCACGTAAAGATTACACTGGGAAACAAATCGTAATCTAGATAACTAGATCAATCTAACTGCGCAGATTAAACAGCTAACAGATACAGAAAAACACCGCTGTGCTCCGGAACAGGAAGTGATACAATACCGCAGTGAGAGCCAACCACCAGTAGAGGCAAGCAAGAGCATATATAACAAGGTTATATCACCTTGTGATATAACCTTGTTATATCACAAGGTTGTTGCTGCCTGGCTGAATCACAACCTTTCAGTTTTGCAAATGGCTTTTTTTAACAAATGAAAAAAATGCCATATTTTACAAATACACATTTATTTGTAAAAACCAACACACGTTAAGTTTTGTGTTAGCTAAATGAATGAATCAAACAGTAACTGCAGGCTCAGTTTACCCATAATGCAGTTTGGCATCTGTGTGTCTTAATGTTCTAAACTTTTAAAATTAAAATATATGTGTTATATTTTCACTTTGTACAAATAACAGAGCTGACATTAACGTAGATTAATTTGGTTTATAAATCAAAACCATAAGTCAAACCTGTTTTCCTTTTGAGGACATCAGCATCACGACTAGCCCGCTGTATGCTGTAAAGGGTAATGACTTTTGTTTTGTTTTTTTGTAGTAGCCTGGCGGCCAGGCCCCTTCTGCTGGGGTAGAATTGAGCTCAGCTCCTCTTAGCTGCCTCACTGCTGCAAAATACATAGCAGACAGGAGCCAACAGGGTTTCTAAATGTTTTCACCTTTACTAATTATGTTTAAAAAAAACGTTAGCCATCTAAAAGTTATTAAAACTAAATTTATCGGAAGCTAATTGGTCCGCTGATGGTTTTTGAAGTTAGCTGAAAAGCTAATCTGCTGACAAAAAACCTAGCTTCGATAATTAGTGGTTAGCAGATTAGCGTAACTGTGCCCACCACTGATGCCAATGAGAAAATATAATTCCCTCCAGCGTGCCCTGGGTTTTCCCCAGGGCCTCCTCCCAGCTGGACATGTCTGGAAGATCTCCCCAGGGAGGTGACCAGGGGACATCCTCACCAGATGTCTGAACCACCTCAACTAGGTTCTTTTGATGTGAAGAAGCAGTGGCTCTATTTAGAGTCTTTCCTGAACATTTGAGCTTCTTACTCTATCCCCAAATGTAAGCCCAAATACTTAATGGAGAATCTCATTTCCCCCCTTGTATTTGTAATCTTGTTGTTTTGGTCAGGAGTTAAAGCACATGACCATAGGTAGGATAGGAGTGTAAAATGACTGCAAAACCAAAAGTCTTGCCTTCTAGTTCAGCTCTTTCTTCACCATGATGGTCAGTACAGTTTCCCCAAAACCTCAGATGCAGCTGTAATCAGTCTATCATCTTATGTTCTATCTTATCCCCACTTGTGAACAAGACCCCAAGATACTTAAACTCCTACACTTGTGGAACTAACTCTCCCCTGGCCCAGAGGTGACAATCCACCCTTTCCCAATGGAGGACCACGGCCTCAGATTTGAAAGTGCTGATCCGCATCCCATTCACTTTACTTCACATCTCAAACCTGCTCAGTGCACATTGGAGGTCACAGTCTGAAGCCAACAGAACCATATCATCCACAAAAAACAGCCATCATCCTGAATTCACCAAAATGGACACCCTCCGGTCCCTGACTGTGCCTTGAAATACTGTCCTTGAACATCACAATTAGGACTGGTGACCAGGGGCAACACCCACTGGTAATATGACTGATGTAATGGCAAGAATGTGGATATATGCCATAAACCAAAATGATGACGTACTGGGTCTTAGAATATAATTTTGAAATTAATAAATCATGCTCTCAAACTGAAAGACCATGCTGTTTAATAAAAAGGGGAACTAACCTTCATACAACTCAGAACTCCCATTTATGTCAACTTTTTGGGGAAGACTGAGGACAGCTAGGCTAAGGTAAGGCTAACTATCATGTTTCAAAAATGTAAAAATCAATTGCTAAGTTTATTTATATTTACTGAGGTAAATGTGCAAGTTTAGTTTTACGATGACTTTTTTGTCTATTCACTGGCAACAAAAAGCACTTTACTGCACTTGTCAACCAGCCAAAAGGATAATGCTGACCTACAACAGTTACTAATGACCAAAAATTTGGACTTCATAGAATTCAGATCTGTTCTAGACTTTGTTTTGCATGTTGCTGACTTTTTTTCTGCACTTTGTTTCATGCTCTCTGTTACTATGGCCTAAACAGTGGGTCACCCCTCTGAGGCTGAGGGAGTTTTTCCTTACCACTGTAACCCATATGCTTGCCCAGGGGGTTTGGTAAGGTTAAGACTTTAGCCATGTGACACACCTTGGGGAAGACTTTGTTGTGATATGGCTCTATATAAATAAATTGAATTAAATTTACTTGAATTCTTTGTGCTTTGTACAACCCCTGGCATAATTATGGAATCACCGGCCTCGGAGGATGTTCATTCAGTTGTTTAATTTTGTAGAAAAAAAGCAGATCACAGACATGACACAAAACTAAAGTCATTTCAAATGGCAACTTTCTGGCTTTAAGAAACACTATAAGAAATCAGGAAAAAAAATTGTGGCAGTCAGTAACCAGACCAAGCAGAGGGAAAAAAAATATGGACTCACTCAATTCTGAGGAATAAATTATGGAATCACCCTGTAAATTTTCATCCCCAAAACTAACACCTGCATCAAATCAGATCTGCTCGTTAGTCTGCATCTAAAAAGGAGTGATCACACCTTGGAGAGCTGTTGCACCAAGCGGACTGACATGAATCATGGCTCCAACACGAGAGATGTCAATTGAAACAAAGAAGAGGATTATCAAACTCTTAAAAGAGGGTAAATCATCACGCAATGTTGCAAAAGATGTTGGTTGTTCACAGTCAGCTGTGTCTAAACTCTGGACCAAATACAAACAACATGGGAAGGTTGTTAAAGGCAAACATACTGGTAGACCAAGGAAGACATCAAAGCGTCAAGACAGAAAACTTAAAGCAGTACGTCTCAGAAATCGAAAATGCACAACAAAACAAATGAGGAATGAATGGGAGGAAACTGGAGTCAACGTCTGTGACCGAACTGTAAGAAACCGCCTAAAGGAAATGGGATTTACATACAGAAAAGCTAAACGAAAGCCATCATTAACACCTAAACAGAAAAAACAAGGTTACAATGGCCTAAGGAAAAGCAATCGTGGACTGTGGATGACTGGATGAAAGTCATATTCAGTGATGAATCTTGAATCTGCATTGGGCAAGGTGATGATGCTGGAACTTTTGTTTGGTGCCGTTCCAATGAGATTTATAAAGATGACTGCCTGAAGAGAACATGTAAATTTCCACAGCACTGATGATATGGGGCTGCATGTCAGGTAAAGGCACTGGGGAGATGGCTGTCATTACATCATCAATAAATGCACAAGTTTACGTTGATATTTTGGACACTTTTCTTATCCCATCAATTGAAAGGATGTTTGGGGATGATGAAATCATTTTCAAGATGATAATGCATCTTGCCATAGAGCAAAAACTGTGAAAACATTCCTTGCAAAAAGACACATAGCGTCAATGTCATGGCCTGCAAATAGTCCAGATCTTAATCCAATTGAAAATCTTTGGTTGAAGTTAAAGAAAATGGTCCATGACAAGGCTCCAACCTGCAAAGCTGATCTGGCAACAGCAATCAGAGAAAGTTGGAGCCAGATTGATGAAGAGTACTGTTTGTCACTCATTATGTCCATGCCTCAGAGACTGCAAGCTGTTATAAAAGCCAGAGGGGGTGCAACAAAATACTAGTGATGTGTTGGAGTGTTCTTTTGTTTTTCATGATTCCATATTCTTTTCCCTGTGCTTGGTCTAAAAAAGTAACTGTTACTGACTGCCACAATTTTTTTT
Source organism: Thalassophryne amazonica (assembly GCF_902500255.1). NCBI lineage: Eukaryota > Metazoa > Chordata > Actinopteri > Batrachoidiformes > Batrachoididae > Thalassophryne > Thalassophryne amazonica. Next base: position 75,984,530 of record NC_047113.1, on the reverse strand, counting down.
CCTGATTTCTTAAAGCCAGAAAGTTGCCATTTGAAATGACTTTAGTTTTGTGTCATGTCTGTGATCTGCTTTTTTTCTACAAAATTAAACAACTGAATGAACATCCTCCGAGGCCGGTGATTCCATAATTTTTGCCAGGGGTTGTACAATAATAATTAGCCTGTTACCTACTGCTCACAAATGCCTACTGTTTATGTTGTTATGAATAAATAACTCTGGTTAATTTAGATTTTTATTGCATGACACAGTAGTGGCACCTTTCAAAAATAAAGATGTTTTTTTCTCTTCATGATGCATTTTTAGACAGATGAGAGTAGTACTCCAGTGTGACATCTAGTCCAGAAAATACAATACGGTACTTGTAACTCAAAAATGCTCACCAGGACTGTTAGACAGTTTGAAAGTACAATTTGTTTTTTTTAATGTTGGCAGAGACTATTTTTCTGCTGTGATCACCAAGAAACAAAAATTCCACCATTCAATGAACATGTAGAAAATTAACTTTTTAAAAGGCATCCCTTTTAAAGTTGCATACACACATCGTGGGCATGAATCAACATTAACACCACACCAAATACAAAGAAAATCCACTGTGCAGTTGTTGAGCTCTGGACAGAAGAACAATCACATAAAGTAGTTTGAATGATGAGAGGAAGAAAACAACTACAGTTTTTTCCTTCTGTGATGATGTGAAGTGGTGAAGTGATGATCATTGCACCAATCATGTCCTTTTCTCCATAACAACACCTAGGAATGAGTACAAAAGCACAACAAAAACTGCACAAATGACCAAAAGCCAATGTCTTTAGAGTACTGCATGCACACACACAAATTCATGATAACAGTCCAGGCTTCCAACAGTGGTGCATGTCACGTCTGTTTCTGGCTCATCTGCTCAAGTATTCCTCTACAAAGACCAGAAGACTGTTGTTATTTATCGCAGCATTTGATGTGAAGACTGTTGTTATTTATCGCAGCATTTGATGTCTTTAAGACCTCACATTTTCCACATGTGAAAACCACAAATATCAAAGACGTCACCTTGTGCAGTAAAAATTCAGTAAAAGCATGACTGTGGTGCCTGGATCAAGACTTCTTGGCCATGGTAGATCTGTCCATGTGGACTGTAGTTACTGTCATTGAGCTTGGGTACAGTGTTATGTAGCTCAAAATGCACTGAGCGAAACTGAGCCAAGAACAGAAAATTGGTCAATTTATGGCGTAAACAAACTTTTTTTCCGTTATTACCTCCATACAGCCAGAAAATAGCACTCAGAGAAGAAAAAAGTGTTAGTGATTCCCGCTGGAACCAATATTACAAAAAACCATACACTCAAGGCACTGTAAGGAGGAGAATAAATGGCTTCTCTAAATGCACACGCTATTAGCATTGCCAAATGGGCTCCTTCGTGTCGTCAAACACAAGAGTTACAATCAGGGAAGCAGAGGTCCTAATGTACCAACCGGCAGAGACTCAAACATAAACATGGATCAGGAGAAGATATTAAAGAGTAAACCATCTGAACACCCCAACGGCACAAAGACAGAACAGATAAGATGTGGATAAGAGGTCCATGCTCTGACAAAGAGTGGCCAAACAGACTTTCTGTACGTCTCTTACCAAAGATTATGACAGTCATTTTACTTGTGCTTATAAAGTACAAGTAGTATTTATACATGTTCTCTGTCTTTGGCATCTGTCCGTCTCATGTGAGACGATGGGGTATTTGCGCCCTTCCACATTCTTGACGTGTTGCATGGCTTTGTCTGACTGCACAGGTCAATTCCAGAGTGGAAATCTATACTGCACAAGTGGTAGATGAAGACTGATGCAGTTAACTGTGTCACAGTTTTCTTATGTTGAACCCTCTTCTGTCTTGAAACCTCTTGCCGCTTGATTTCAGCCCTTTTGGTGCCCTCCTTGATTGCCGTCCTCCAGCTGCTGAGGTTCTCGGCTAGACACTTCCCAGGTATCTGTGTTGATGGCACTCTCCTTGAGGTCTCTCTAGCAAACATTCTTGAAGCTCAGATTTGGATGTCCACATGGTCTGGTGCTACTGGCAAGCTCTCCATATGCTATGTCTTTTGAGATGCAGCCATCATCCACGCGGTGAAAGTGGCCAAACCAGCGCAGGTGTCGTTGAGTTAGCAGACCATGGATGCTCGGTATCACTGCAAGGTTGAGGACCTCAGAGTTTGGCACTTTGTCTGTGTGTGTATATATATATATATATATATATATATATATATATATATATATATCACTGTTTGCTTTTGGCCAACATCTGTCAGTGTTAACCATGCCCAACACAAAAAATCTGAGCCTTTATTTTCAGATATGACATTCAGGTGTCATCACTGTTTATACGTTTTTAAAAAACAAGAGTGCTCTCAATATCCCTGCTGGCAAACACTGCTTTGGTACAAGTGCTCATTAAATTCAGATAACATTTTAAGTTTCACAAAAAGAGAGAAAGAGGGACACACATCACCTTAGACAACATATCGCCACAGCTATCAGTACATGCTAGTCGAGGCTGGTTTAGGCCAAACACCAGCAGAGTTTTTCCCTCTTCGATGTGATGGTATACAGGTGCATCTAAAAAAAAATTTGAATATTGTGGAAAAGTTCAATATTTTGTTTAAGGTATTTCAGAGTGAAATTTTTAAATATTGTAGTTTCAAAACATAGAAACTAAAATGTTTCAGTATTTTTTTTAATTCCCTGGACACATCTGTGCCTGTTGGCTCTTTACTACAGCTCCATCTCAAGTTCCCCCAAGTTCTGGAATCAGCTTTGCTTGACAATCTTCTCAAGGCTGTGGCCATCCCTGTTGCTTGTGCATCTTTTCCAACCACACTTTTCCACTCCAGTCAACTTTCCATGAGTATGCTTTGATCCAGAACTATGTGAACAGCCATAGCTTTTAGCAATGACCTTTTGTGGCTTAACCTCTTTGTGGACTGTGTCTGTGAGTGTCTTCTGGACAACTGTCAAGTCAGCAGTCTTCCCCATGATTGTGGTTGTGTGTACTGAACCATATATGAAAATGTCATGGTATTCATACTTCATAAATTGTGACTTAAAATAAAATATTCTAATATGTTGAGATATGCTTTTTCTTGCCTTTTTTGGAGCAGGAAGCTGTAATTATCAAAACAAAAAAAATTGTTTCTGTGTACTGAAATTAGAATATGTAAAATTTTCTCTCTCTGAAATACCTGACAAAAATATTGAACTTTTTCACAATATTATTGATTGATCGAATTGATTGAATTTATTTAGTCAAATAATGCACAAAATACATTTGGAATTACCCATTAAAATAAACGGATAACACAAGAAAGCAAGAAACGCTTGCTTCCATTGTGGTCCGGCAATTAATTTTTTTGAATTGCACCTGTACTACTGATCAGTGAAACTGCCTATGAGAAACACAAAAAGTTAAGTCAATACATTTCTTACAATGTTGAACAAATAAACCAAATATTCAATTTGTAAAGATACTGTATAAAACAGAAAAAGCAGGGCTGTGAAATAAAAATTGCAAAATCTGAGGAAAATTTGCAGGGGGCCTGGGGAAAGGGCGCAGCCAAATTAAGTTTGTATCTACTGACACATTTTCAGCATCTCTGGAATGAAAAAATCTCAAAAGAAGCAAATATTTAAATGATCCTTTCATTTGAACTATCAATGACGATGTTGAAATAACAGAATGTGACATGGAAATAGCACCTGGAATGATTTTACTTTTAATTATAAACCAAATTATGTATAAACTCAGAACAATTAAAGTTCATGAAATTCATGAAGACTGAAAAGACTGTTAAAGCATTTCAAAAAACACAGCTAAAGCTTGTACAATATTTTGAAAATCATGGTAAAATATCAATAACATACTTTATAGTAAAAAGTCACTTATATTCTTGTGTGAATTCCTGTAAATCCATTCAAAGCCACAATGCCTTTATTCCAATGAAAGAAAAAAGTCTACATTAATACAAAGTCACATATTTTTGTGTGAAATCCTGTTTGAATAACACAATGTCTATTTTCCAGTGAGAGAAAAAAATCTTACCACATTTAACATCCTGATGGCACAAGATGCAGTAAGCTTTTCCCAGTTCTTTTATCTTTCAGATGTGTTCATGAAGATATTCTTTGCTGACTTTAAATTCAAGCCAGCACCAATTCCACAGATTCTTCATTCCATTATCCTTATCCAACTTTTTGACATGGTCTTTCTCGCCCCCCCCCCCCCCCCCCCCCCCGGACAATGTCCCTTCATGACACAGACATATCGCAAAAATTCTACTTTTAAAAACTTGATAGCTGTTAAAGTATGTGATGTCCACATGCTGCTTTTAGCTTAAGAACAATATCTTTAAATAGACCCAAGACAGAACATAACAAACGGGAGCGGAGCGTAACAGAAGCAGGACATGCAGCAGACCACATGTCACTTTACCACATGTTGTAAATAAAAGTTGTACAATGTCATAAAAAAAGAATGCTTTGAGATTGGCATTTTCCTCTACGGAGTTCTGCGGATTTATAAAACTTGTATGATGTCGTTAAAAAAAAAACCTCTTTGTGATAGCCATTTTCCTAATTCGGTGACAATCACGATTACAGACCATCAGCAGAGTACAACACTAACTCCCCACCCCCCACCCCCAAATTATGAAATAAACGGAATTCTGCGAATCCACAGATTTTTCACAGCCCTGACAAAGACATCAGTTGTTAATATTCCTAAGCTGACAGTAGGCCTGCGTGGTTTAAGTGGTTTATCCAGTACACGGTATAATTTTGGCCGACGGCAGAGATTTGGACTCCAATGACTAATCGCGATAATGGCCGCGGAATTTTTCGATCCAGGAAAACTCCTCTGTGAAGCGGCTGTGTGTGTGAACCAGTTTGCTGCGGCAGAGAGGGGTGTTCTGAGATGAGGTGACTCTCCCTGCTGTTCATGTAAGTTTGTGAGACGACTGTTCTGTCGCTGATATTTGCGAAGGTGTTGTTTATTTATTTCAGCCAATGCACTGGGGGAAGGCGGAGGCTCCATCGCAACATGAATCAAACATTTGAGAAAGCGCCACATTTAATAACGCAATGATTTTTTAACCGGAGCAGAAAGACAAAATCAGCCAGGCAACATCAATTTAACCAGACTGACTTAAAATGAGTAAACTAAGTATTTTATATAAAATGTTTTGGTGATTTCATGTTGAGTTTTGTAAATGTGGAAGTGATCATCGTGAAAGCGCTTCATGCATTCAGAGCGGGTCTGCCATCTAGTGTTCAAGAGATGAAACGTTAGCTGCTGTCCATAAATTTATTTAATTCTTTCACCAAAATATCAATTCTAGGCTTGCATCTTAGATGTACCTTCCGGCACATTGTACCAGTAGTTTTGAGATCTGCACAATAAATGTTTTCAATATTACATTATATCTGTTTTTATTTTTTTGTTGGTGTTGTCAATTTTATTTATTTATTTTGATCAATTTACCTTTGCTAAGGGACCCATTCAGAAACACATTATAATTTTTACACTTAGGTTTATAGCGCGATATATACCTTTACTGTGAAGGGATTCAATTTATTACTTTATTTAGTTTATTTATTTATGAATTGGTTTCAGTGCAGAAGGTTCCGGGTTCAAATCCCACCCCTGCCACATTTCTCCATGTAATGTGGAGTTGCGTCAGGAAGGGCATCCGGCGTAAAACCTGTGCCAATTCAACATGCAGATCCACCTTGGATTTACTGTGGCGACCCCGAGTGCAAACAAAGGAGCAGCTGAAGGGACTTACTTACTTTCGTGCAGCCCTAGTTGACAGTGTTTGGTATTTTGATTGTTAGTAGTTAAATCATTTGCTCAGGCAAAAATAAAAATTTGTTATTTTCTCCAAATGGTCGTTTTTTTTTTGTTTTTTTTTGGCATCGGGCATGAAGTTTAATCAGAATGCGTGTTTTTGCTAGCACAACAATTCTGCGTTCAAGCACCTCTTCTATTGGTTTAGGCATAAAGGCCCTGTCACACCTTGACGTTTTAGCCTGCGTATGCCGGCCATTTAATTTAATATAATTTAATTTAATTTAACATTATTTTATTTTTTGTCTTGGTGGACCATTTTCATTGTGTACAGAATGCTGATGAGTTGACTGGCTGTGGGATATGCTGCCGTGATTGAATGGAACTGCTGTCTCTTTAAACTTTGAAAGCGCCGTCCACCACAATCTGGTGTGATCTGAATTAAGTGCTGTGCGTTCTGTATGGAGTTGAAATTGTCTCATTAATATTTGTAAATGCACACAGGGTGATCTACAAATAATCATTGATTTGCAAATGTGTTCAGATATCCACAAATGCAAATTTCATATTTGTAACTTGTAAATTGGTCTTTGCAAATAATGTTGTATTTGCAAATATAAAGCTTAATTTGTAAAAAAAAAAAAAAAAAATTACATTTGTAAAATTGGAAATTGTATTTGTGAATTGAGTTTCAGCATTTGTGGATCACCAATTACACGCATTCATCGCTTTCCTCTGTGGCGTCATTTTGAGACATTCTTTTCGCGAACAGATCCACAAACAAATGCCGACTGATTCACAAATACACACGCACACTGGATATCCACTAGATGGCAGTGTGGTTCCATTCATTGATGTGGCAAGCTGAATTATTTTTTAAAATTATGTGTCCACAGATTTCATCATGGGAAAGGGGGCGGGGGTGTTTGTGTTGTACTCTTTAACGTAGTGGTTCAAATAAGCGTATTAAACAGCATTGCGCCTGTGCGTGCTCTGTGACACAGACATGCTGCAAAATTCTTCTTTTAAAAACGTGAAAGTTCTAAAAGTTGTTACATTTAGCTAAGCTTCACACAGGAGCCACACAGCGTCACCGCAGCAACCAACCAGTCCCGCTTTACAACAACTGTCGCACCAGCCAGGCTCCGCGGATCCAAGGAAATTGATTTGTATCTGTAACACACAGATCAGTGTCCGCGGACTTATAAAACTTGCATTATGTCGTTAAAAAAAAAAGAACGCTTTGCAATAAGCATTTTAAATACTCAGTAACGATCACGATTAAAGAGTCATCCGGGAGCATATAGTTTCAGCTTGCCACATCAATGAATGGAACCACACTGCCATCTAGTGGATATCCAGTGTGCGTGTGTATTTGTGAATCAGTCGGCATTTGTTTGTGGATCTGTGTTCGCGAAAAGAATGTCTCAAAATTACGTCGCAGAGGAAAGCGATGAATGCGTGTAATTGGTGGTCCACAAATGCTGAAACTCAATTCACAAATACAATTTCCAGTTTTACAATTTTTATTTTTTTTTTAACAAATTAAGTTTTATATTTGCAAATACAACATTATTTGCAAAGACCAATTTACAAGTTACAAATATGAAATTTGCATTTGTGGATATCTGAACACATTTGCAAATCAATGGTTATTTGTAGATCACCCTGCGTGCATTTACAAATATTGAGACAATTTTAACTCCATAGATCTGTCGGTGTGGTGATCACACAGACAGCGACGGCGCTTCAAATGTTTAAACAGCGCATTAATCAGGTGTGACCACCCCTGATCAATCAGGTCGTCTGATGATCACACCGACAGCGACGGCGCTATAAAGGGTTACAGCACATTAATCAGACTTGATCACACATGATCGATCGATCAGGTCATCTGATGAAAACACCACAGCGACGACGCTTTGAAGAGTTACAGCGCATTAATAAGGTGTAATCACTCTGATCGATCAGGTCGTCTGATGATCACACCACAGCAACAGAACTTTAAAAGTTTAAATCATCACAGCGCTTCTGTGTAATCAAAGCGCGACACCGGCATGAGAAACACACCTGGGGCAGAAAAACCACCGAAGGGACTTGCTTTAAAATACTACATTTCCAGCCACAAATTAATGTATTTTCAGATGTCATTTTCAAAAATCAGGAGCTTTGTGTGTGTTCCCATGTCCGTCTGTGATGGTGAACTGGACTGAAAAGAACAGATCAGATTTACTCTGTTTGTGAATGAAAGTCTGTCCACATGAGGACTGCAGGTTTCAGCCAATCAGGGGACAGCATTAATGGATGGATTTAGACTTACGAGTAAATTACAAGAAACGTGTGTCAACAATCACATAACTTATGTCCCACATGTGTGGGACACATCAGTCACACACTGGCATGCATTGAAAATTTTCAGCATGGCCAAAATTTTTTGAGGAGCTCAGCTTATTAGGACGTACTGTTGTGTGGGCCGCTGAAGAGGAGGTACTGCTGGCCCACTACCACCAGAGGGCGCCCTGCTTGGAGTGCGGGCTCCAAGCACGAGAGGGCGCCAGACCCAGAGGAAGTGACAGCTGTCACTCATTACTCCAGCTGTCACTCATCTACACCACCATATAAGCCGGACTGCAACTCCACCTCCCCGCCGAGAAATCGACTACCAGTACTAAGGTAATTTCTCTGCTGAATTTAAACTGTGACTTACGTCTGATCTGTTTGCAGCCGTTGTCCTGTGGTGCCCTTTCAACTGGGTTGGCGGTCAGTGAGAGAAGCGACGTCTTCGCCTCTCACTCCATCCAGATAAGTGGTTACAGGAGCTGCTAGTGTGTTCCTAGGTTGGAGGTGGAGGTGCTTCCTCCCAACTGTGTTTGGACTGTTAATTACTGAGTGTGCGGACTCACACTCACACATCATCTTTCTGTTTTCTGCCAGCAGTACCAGGGTCGACAGCCGAAGACAGAGGCCACCTGGGGACTCGGGACTTGGCGGCTCCGGTGTTCTTCAGGCCGTTGGTGGTGGAAGCCGTGTGGGACGCGGCTTCTCTCTCGTCGGGCGTCTTCTATCTTCGAGCCTGCCCACACGTCACCTGGTGTTTATTGACTGTGAAAATTAAGACACGTTTCGTTGTGTAATATCACAACATTAAATTGTTACCTTTTGGCTTACTCATTGTCCGTTCATTTGCGCCCCCTGTTGTGGGTCCGTGTTACGACACCTTCCCAACACGTACATCAGCAAGCTTCAGCCTGTTTCAACATGCTTCAACTTGCTCTTAACGTATATAAAAAAAAACTTACACCTTGACGATTTAGCCAGCGTATGCCAACCGGATTTTAAAACACTAGCATAAGGGCCTCAAAGAAAGATGGCTTCACCTAGCAACTCTCTTTCTGCACAACGTCACTAGTAGTGTGTGCTTGTACAACCCCAATTCCATTGAAGTTGGGCCAATCGTTTGTAGATTCCTAAAACTGTTGCAGAGAAGTAAAAAAAAAAAAAAAAGTCAAGTTTTAGGACTCTACAACCCCAACTGGGATATTGTGTAAAATGTAAATAAAAACAGAATACAATGATTTACAAATCCTCTTTAACCTATATTCCTTTGAATACACCACAAAGACAAGATATTTAATGTTCAAACTGATAAACGTTATTGTTTTGTGCAAATATTTGCTCATTTTGAAATGGATGCCTGCAACATGTTTCAAAAAAGTTGGGACAGTGGTATGTTTACCACTGTGTTACATCACCTTTCCTTCTAACAACACTCAATAAGCGTTTGGGAACTGAGGACACAAATTGTTGAAGCTTTGTAGGTGGAATTCTTTCCCATTCTTGCTTGATGTACGACTTCAGTTGTTCAACAGTCCCGGGTCTCTGGTGTCGTATTTTGCACTTCATAATGCGCCACACATTTTCAATGGGCGACAGGTTTGGACTGCAGGCAGGCCAGTCTAGTACCCACAGCACACTTTTCCACTTTGCATCTGTCCATTGTTGATGTATGGCTTTCACTTTGCATGGTAGAGTTTTAACTTGCACTTGTAGATGTAGTGACAAACGGGTAACTGACAACAGTTTCCTGAAGTGTTCCTGAGCCTACGCAGTAAGATCCTTTACACAATGACGTTGGTTTTTAATGCAGTGCCACCTGAGGGATTGAAGGGCACAGGCATTCAGTGTTGGTTTTCGGCCTTGCCGCTTACGTGTAGAAAGTTCTCCAGATTGTCTGAATCTTCTGATTATATTATGGACTGTAGATGATGGAATCCCTAAATTCCTTGCAACTGAACATTGAGAAACATTGTTCTTAAACTGTTGGACTATTTTTTCACGAAGTTGTTCACAAAGTGGTGATCTTCACCCCATCTTTGCTTGTGAATGGCTGAGCCTGTTGGGGATGCTCCTTTTATACCCAATCATGACACTCACCTGTTTCCAATTAACCTGTTCATCTGTGGAATCTTCCAAACAGGTGTTCTTTGAGCATTCATCAACTTTCCCAGTCTTTTGTTGCCCCTGTCCCAGCTTTTTTGAAATGTGTTGCAGGCATCCATTTCAAAATACCATAAAATATAATATTTTAAAAAATCCTTTCTACAACCCTTTTTTCCCAAGCCATAACCAGAAACCATTACATCTTTTGGCCTTATCAAACCTGCTCATTCATTCTCCTTTAACTGACTTGTCATTATTTTAACACTACATAATTCATATGATTCAAGTAATTGAGATTGGCAGTTTACACCAATTCCTCATCTCATCTCACAAACAATGACACTTTTCTAGATTTATTCCAGTCAAAGGTCCATGTCAGCTTTTATTTAGTGCTTTGTCAGCTGTTGTGAAAGGTGTTATACACTGGTCGAAGTTCAGTGATGACCATGTTTTTGCCAAATTCTGTTGAAAGTCTGAAATAGAGCTGTGCTAAGTGGCATCTCTCTTTAGCAACTCTGTCAGCTGAATGAGTCCAGCGAGCATTTGTAAATTAGTCTGACGGCCAAATGAGGAATTATTTCCTTGCTTGCCTTGTAATTCACCCCAGCTTGTACAGTCATGAATAATAACTGTCATCTCTGAATCTATGTGCAACTAAAGCTGTCTTTTCCTGTGGCCCGAAGCCCAAAGTTTGGTTAAAACTGGAAAAACAAGACAGGACGATGCTGCTGTAAGCCTGGCAACTAAACAACCAGTGTCACAGCCCAGTGCATCCACTTTCCTCCAGCAAGCCTCTTCCTGACCACAGACTCTATGCCACTGCCAATATGGGTTATTTATTTATTTTTGTTAAATCCAACATGTTGACTTATATCCAGAACATAATTAGCTAATAATTTACATGAATACTCAGACATGCAGCTGGTCCATTCTGGAATCATGGACTTTCACTTATGGTACTCACAGAACCAAAATCAACAAGGAACCCAATCATTCTTTTAGGTGTAGTCACACTGTGATGGCTCAAGTACACTCATTAGTAACTGGTTGAAATCATTTCTCCAGTGGCAAATATCACTTCATCAGTTGTTCTCTGGTGGATTTGGGACTCTGATAGTCATATTTCCACCGGCAACACAAAAGAGCCAGATTCAGCAGAACAATTTTCCCAGTTTCAAGACAAAAAACAAGTACCCTGGTGGGGAGCCAGATTTGAGCAGGTCAGATGACAACGTAAGATTAAAACGTAATAATTAGATGATTAGCACATTGTCAAATCACAATAAAAACAACATTTAACATTCATAGAACCCGTGTTTGTGAGAGAATAACAGAATCAAAGGGCTCTGGATGCACCAAAATGAAAAGTCACATCCAAATTAATGGGTATTTGGCCGTATTTTTCATTGGCATTATTAACAAAACATTTCTGTCCTGGTGGGGGTTCTTGTTAGCTCAGTGGCCTGCCAGGCGTATAATATTGTAGAAGAAACACTGCACAGGTTACTTCTCCAGCCAATCTTCATTAACAACTGAGTGGACTGAGACAAGGTAGAAGACACGCTTCACAAACCACAACACGAATCAAAAACTTTGGTCTTCATACTATTAGCCAAACTCTTTAGCTGTTGAGCCATCTAGATAAGATCAAGTTTAAATTATCCAAAAGACCTCAACTATCATTTGACATTCTCTTGTATATCATAGAATATGCTTTCTAATTTTCAGACAACTTTATACCCATTGTTAGATCATTATGTCCACCCTATTACAAACAAATCAATACAGAAACCCTCTGAAGAAAGTGCCTGTGCTTTGCTGGGTTCATCCTTCTCTGTAAATGGAGCCAATTCTGAACTCTTTCAATAATGGAATCATTTTAAATGGGGTAGAAAAATGATTCCAACTTGCTGGTTTACAAAAAAAACAAAAAATAAAAACAAAACAAAAAAAGGTTCGGGTCTGGTGGCCTTGGTGGATACCAGATCTGCGGTCCAGAAACGAGGAATGAAAGAAGAAAACAAACAAATATGTTTATACCAAGATACATGAAGGTTTAGAAACCACACATACATTGAGAGTAGATGTGTCTGCTTCAACTACATATATTCATATAAAATCCTTCCTGCAGGGTTATGTGGATTTGTGACTTATTTGATTTTTAGAATGTCACTGCAGTTAAACAATCAGACTAGATAGAGTGCCATGCTCATAGAGCGCAAACCTCCGCTGACACTAGTTTCCAATTCCACAAATTTTTACTTTGGAAAAAATTTTCAAGGTCAAAGTCCTGTTAGAAGTGGCTTTACATAATCTAACTTAGATGTGGCCAAATGTCAGGAGTATTTATTTAGTTCATGCACTTTCAAAGTTTATTGTGGTGTGTTCAGGTTTGTGCGTTTTTTTTTTCTGAATTCTTATTCATATTATCTGTCATTGCTTTTTGGCACTTGGTTTCCAACTGATAACTGGAAGACAAACGGGCATAAAATTGGAATCTCCATCCAATTCTGGTAGTGTAGGTAAATCCATGACAGAAATATGAGAGTGACTGAGGCACTTTTGATTGAGATATAATGCAAAATGTAGACCACATGGACTTTTCAATATGAAATTCAAATGTAGATAAAATCTACAATCCGGATCAGATCCAGATCAAACTGTGTCAGGTGATAGTGAGTGTCAGTCTGCACCTCATTTTCAAATAGAGTGATTGGGGCATGTTTAAGATATAATTTGGGCTGGGCAAGTTAATGCGTCATTATCGTGTTATTGCATTAATTAATTAATGCCGACATTTTTTTTATCGCAGTTTTTTTTTGTTGTTGTTTGTAAGTTTCTGTTGCTCACAGGCTTTTATTTTGCAAAAGTCTGCGGCGCTCACATGAACCAGTGTGACAAGTCACTGACACCGGAAAACAAAAGAATTGGCGGAAAAACCAATCAACATAGAGAAGAATGCGCCGCTTTTACATGGACATTTTCATTTTAAAGTGCTTTCAGATGGCGTACTCGACAGAACCAAAGTTATTTGTCATTACTGCAAAACTGCATTTGCTCATCAACGGAGTACGTCGAGCCTTAAATATCACCTACACACAGTTGATGCCAGCAAATCATTCAACGAAACAAACAGCGGCGCAAGGCTTTAGCAGACTATGTTAGATGCAGCATGTGGGAGAACAATAGATAAACAAAGGCAAGAGAGGCTCACAAATGCTATCGCAAAATGGACTGCTATGGACTGCAGGTCAGTTAGTGTTGTGGACAACATCAGGCTGAGACACATTCTGAAAACTGCAACAAATGACTGCACGCATGAGATTCCCTCACGATGCACCATCACAAGAAGAATACAGGCATTGCATGAAAAGGAGAGGACTGCAAAAACCACAGCTTTACAACGTGCATCCACTGTTGCTCTCACCGGGGATTATTGGACATCACTGTGTAATCATAATTACCTCAGAGTGACAGCGCATTATATTAATGAACAGTGGGCGCTGCATTCACATGCTCTGACAGTAATGAAGACAGAGGAGAGACAAAATAAAGTCAAATAAAGTCACCACACTTAGCACACATAGTGCAAGAAATATGATAGTTGCCGCGAGGCATCTGCCTTTTGAACATATTCCCTGCTTTGCACACAGTCGCCAGCGTTCTGTCACAGTATCTCTACATAGCGCATTTAACAATGTCCTGGCAAAGTGCAGGAAAGTTCTGGGGCACTTTAAACACAGACCAGCAAGTGCTGCAGAATTAGAGCAACAACAAGCTGAACATGGACAGAAGGAGTCACTTATAAAAGATGTTCCAACAAGATGGACATGATAAAAAGTATGGGCAGAAATGACCAGCCACTGAGGGATGTTCTCACCACAAACACCAACACTGTCATGCCAACTACAGCTAAAATGGAAAAACTGCAGAGGTTTGAAACCCTACTGGAGCCTTGCCGGTATATTTTACATCATATTTCTCACTATCCTGGCTGAGTGCATGTAAGAGAGGAACAGTGTAAATAGGCCCATGTGTCTGTAAAAATGCAGCATGAATATGTAGAGAATATTTTTGTGGATAAGTGAATGCAATTTATTTTGACTGGAGTTGATTTTTTTTTTTTTTTTGCAGGTATGTGACTGAACTTTTGGGAGGAGAAAAGTACATCTCATGCTCTGTGCCTCTGCCTGCTTTATGCTTTCGCTCTCTGGGGTGATGGAGACCTCAGATGATGACCCTGCCTATGTGGCCAAGTTCAAGCCTACGTTCAGAAATGACCTGAAGAGTAGGGCTGAAACGATTAGTCGAGTAACTCGAATAATGTGATTACAAAAAAAAAATGTTTGAGGCAAATTCTGTGCCTCGAAGCTTAGTTTAACGTTGTAGTACATATGCAAGGCCTGTGTGTGGTGCTGTAATGTCCCCAGAAAAAAAAACAGAAGAGGACTAGAGCATGTGCATATGCCGTGTAAACGCTAATGAATTTAGCACGAAAGGCTACAGCTTTCCAACATGACACACAGAGTAAAATAAAGCCTTTTAAGAGAAAGACGGTCCACGCTGATGATCTGAAATAGACTGACTGCGCATTTAAAGAGACGCAGTGTGGTTGTCTGTTTTAACACACGGTCCGCTCTACGTGGGGAGTGACTATTTGCCCAGCAGCTGGCTGCTGTCTCTCTCTGCTCGGTGTGAGGGGCTCAGCACTCCACTCACACCAAGCGAGTCACAGCTCCAACCCCGGCCACACTGACAAATGGTTTCTGAAAGTAAGATCCTCTCAGCAAAAGTCCATGTCAGGGACTGGGCCCGGTCAGGGCGCTAAGCCCTTGATTTTCCTCTTTTCATGGTTTCCCGTCTGCTGCAGCTTTGATTTATTACTATTTATTTTCATCATGATTTATTCTGTCATGTTTTTCTTGTCACTTTGTTCTTGTTACTATTCACTAGTCATATTATTTTCATCATATGGTTATTCTCAGTTCTGTTTTTGTTACTTTCATCATGTGTTTATTCTACGTTCTAATTTTGCTTTGTCACTTTCCGTTACATTTATATTCAGATCATGTCTCAATTCCTTTCTATTAATCTGTGTTTTCATAGTTGATCATTTAGTTATCATTTGCTCTTTTATGCTGTTCTCATTTCTGTTTGCACTTTGTCTGGTTTTGTTTCATTTCTACTTAGAGTTTATGTCTGCCTGTTTCAGTATTAGTTCTGTCATGGTGTTTAATTTCTTATTATTCTCTGAGCAGTTTTATCTAGTTTATCTCCGGTCTGCTTTTCTGTCTTGATTAAGTCTGTCTCGCCAGTTCATGTTTAGTCTAGTCTCTTGTTCATGTCTGATTCCTGTTCATGGAAATATGATTCAGTTTTGTTTTTGCCTCTTGTTCCCACTCCACATCCTGCACCTGCTTTCATGTCCTTGTCTCACGCCCAGTCATTTATTTTCACTTCACATCCTGCACCTGTCATGTTTTTCTTTCACTCACTCCCACTCTTGCACCTGCTCACACATCTTTGTCTGTTTCATCACCCCACTCTGTCTTCCTGCCTTCACTATCTTGTCTCATGCCTATCTCTGTTCACTAGCCACACCCCCTTCTTGATTGTTCCTTCACGTGCACCTAGTTAACTCCTGTCTTATTTAATCTCCACCCAGCCACCACACCCTTGCTCGTTTGTTGTCTTTGTACACTCACCAGCGCTTTGTCTAGTCCTGTTTTTGCCGTGTATCCAGATCCTGCCTTGTGTTTTTTGACTGCGCCTTTTGCCTTGCCCATGATGTCTGTGTCTGCTCGTGCCTTTGAACCCTGCTTGCCCATGACTGCGTTTTTGCCTGACCCTGTTTGTGCTTCTAGCTCGTCAACTGATCATCTGTGTACCGAACCAGAGCCTGAATTAAAGACCATGAGTACTTCTACATCCAGTAGTCCGAGAGTTTGCATTTTGGGTCCAAACACTTCGGGTGCCTGGCACCCGCCGGGCGTGACATTACAAACGAGCCAGAAAACGGACCCAGCGAACTCCAGACTGGTTGCCACAGCCAACGACCTTGCATTAATCAAGGACATTTTTTCTGAAATAGAATTCTGTTTTGACTGCTTTAGAGCCTGTTTCACACCAAAGAAGAGGTTTGATTATCTCAACCAAGCCCTGGATCTTGTTGAGGCCAATTCTTGGCTGTATGATTTTTTCCCAGACCTGGAGAATCTTGACGAATTTTTTGCCGTGGAAAAACTCCACGCCTGGATCGGACAACCTGAAGACCATCTGGCATTCAGCCTCCCACTCACTGACAGCGACTCAGAGTGGGAGGACATTGATGACGATGCATCGTCAGAGGCTGAAGGTCAGGCACTGCAGGACACGGCTAATACACTATTCAGGATTCAAGACTTATTTTTCGAATATCACGACTGCCGCAGTCAGCAGAACAAACAGCAAATTTTCTCAGCTCTTGATCTGATCTTTTCAGCCGAACCAGAGCTGGTAAACAATTTTCCAGAGCTTAAGAACATTAAATTGCAGTTTGAGCAGGGTTGGGTCCCTCCCTGTATTCAGGACCCCATGGACTTGTCGTTTGAGGCCGAGCTCACTTCCACCTGTTGTGAGGAGCCGCGCGTCATAACGCTCTCAGACGCCGCCCTTGCTCCACCCTGGTACGATTCAACACCGAAGCCGGCCGCTTACCTCATGTCTCCTGGTCCAGAAATACAGCCACTGAGGTCGGTCCTGCTCCAGACTCCTCCCATACCTGCTCCACGATGGAATAAAGTAATGCCCAGTAATCCGGATCCAGCTGAATCACTTGTCGCGGGCGCAAACACTTCAGTGCGCCCACTCCTGGTGGCCCCAATTCCGACTCCCAGGTCAGTCCGAGTGCCCGTGCCAACTCCGACACCTGCTTCCGAGATGGCGGCCACATCCACCTGTTCCTCTGGGCAGTCACTGTCCGCGCTGCTGCCGGTAGAACCTTCGGAGTCATGCTCATCACCACCAGTAATCTTGTCCGTGAAAGCCTCAGCGCACACAGCGGTCACTACGCAGACGGAGCTGCCCGGACCCTCAGCATCGTTCAGCACGAATCTCTCAGCGGCTCCAGTCGATTCCGTTTCTGCGCTCCCCACGTCTGCCTCGTCTTCATTACCGTCAGAAACTTTCACAGCTCGCTCACTCTCTCTTCCCCCAGCAGCCGGCTCTGCTTCCACATGCGACGCGGTCACTCCGCTGGGGACGCCGTGCATAGCTGCTCTTTCTGTGATGTCAGCTGAGGGTTTATCAGGACATCCTGTTTCATCATCGCTGACTGTCAACTCAGCCTCCACGTGTTTCGCTGCAGAATTACCCTCAGCAGCAGCTGAACAGATCTTCTCACGCTCGGCGGTGGACACACCAGCAGCAGCTCCAGAGGGGGGTCGCCGCCCGCACAGTGCTGCTGCTCCGGAGCTTCGGCTGCTTTCACCAACATACGTCCCTGAGCAGCTGCAGCCATCCACAGCGCCTGTTCACGGAACAAACTTGAAGAACATTAACTGTTGGACGGTTAGTGATTTTTCTTTTTTCACCTGGTTTATGATTTGTTTTCATGCCTGTCATTCCATGAGAAATCTGTGTAAAACGCCATGTTTAAACTTGAAATGGCTTTCTCACGAGCCTGTTACAGATCTGTTCAAAGCACAACTTCTGATCCTGAAACGGCATTCTTGTAAATTTGTTGGGACTCTATTTAAAGCGGCACTATTGAATCTAAGAAGGCTCTCTGATACATGTCTTAAGAAATTGATCATTCCTGTGTACTTCCTGTTGTGCTTCAGAATTGTATCATTCGGTAGATCTCCCTCAGGAAGTAGTTGTCATTTAGGCAGTTTTAATGATACCCAGGCTATGTCAAGACTTTCATACTGGTTCCAAGATTGGTTAGTCCACTTTAATGTTGCTCATAACACATTATGCCAAATCCTTCCATGTTTACAATCTGTGTGGCAAGAAACTGTCCAAAAGATCTTTTTACTTGGTGAAGTCTCTTCCAAATGGCCAGGTAGCAACTCACAAGAGGGGCAAAATTATTTTGGGATTTGGAGTTTGCACAGGTGTGCTTCATTTCATCTGCCTTTCAGTTATTTCAGTGGGTCTCTATATGAGTCAGTAAAGCCTCTGTTGAATTCATTAATTCATTGTATCCTGTATTTGTTGGAATGTGTTGCTAGCTGGGGGTGGGGTTTTAGGATAAGGTTCGGCTATCCTTTTCATTGGGTTTGTGGACTCTTTTGGGCACTGATAATTACTCTGTTTCTATGGGTTCTCCGCTTGGTGTATTTCCCCTTTAAGCAGCTGATTCGTTCATCGTTTGGTTCCAGGTGTTTCGGCCCTGTGTCAATCCGGTTTTGTACCCCTGACTCCACCTCTGTGCCCAGTATTCCCCATGGTCGGGCCATTGACACTAGCAGGTACTGTGAAAAGCCTCATGGCCGGCCTCCTGACCCAATCTCAGGCCGATCATCCGTCTCGGCCATGCACCAGGTAACGCCATTCGGCCGGCCTCCTGCTTATGGTTGTCGCCCTGTTTTCTTCCCGTTTGTGCCATGGCCCGTTTTTGGTCGGGTTGCCATTATCCGTGGGGTCTCATGTCATGCGGTCCTCCTGGTTGTCACCCGGGTCCCTGTGTGCCCGCCTCCTTGGTGTTTCCCTCGCCGCCCTCCCAGTGTTGGTTTCTTTTGCGTTGGCGGTCCGGTGACCGCCTCTTGGGGGGAGGGTACTGTCAGGGACTGGGCCCGGTCAGGGCACTAAGCCCTTGATTTTCCTCTTTTCATGGTTTCCCGTCTGCTGCAGCTTTGATTTATTACTATTTATTTTCATCATGATTTATTCTGTCATGTTTTTCTTGTCACTTTGTTCTTGTTACTATTCACTAGTCATATTATTTTCATCATATGGTTATTCTCAGTTCTGTCTCATATGGTTATTCTCAGTTCTGTCTCAGTTCCTTTCTATTAATCTGTGTTTTCATAGTTGATCATTTAGTTATCATTTGCTCTTTTATGCTGTTCTCATTTCTGTTTGCACTTTGTCTGGTTTTGTTTCATTTCTACTTAGAGTTTATGTCTGCCTGTTTCAGTATTAGTTCTGTCATGGTGTTTAATTTCTTATTATTCTCTGAGCAGTTTTATCTAGTTTATCTCCAGTCTGCTTTTCTGTCTTGATTAAGTCTGTCTCGCCAGTTCATGTTTAGTCTAGTCTCTTGTTCATGTCTGATTCCTGTTCACGGAAATATGATTCAGTTTTGTTTTTGCCTCTTGTTCCCACTTCACATCCTCACCTGCTTTCATGTCCTTGTCTCACATCCAGTTATTTATGTTCACTTAACATGTCTCACATCCAGTTATTTATGTTCACTTAACATGTCTCACGCCCAGTCATTTATTTTCACTTCACATCCTGCACCTGTCATGTTTTTCTTTCACTCACTCCCGCTCTTGCACCTGCTCACACATCTTTGTCTGTTTCATCACCCCACTCTGTCTTCCTGCCTTCACTATCTTGTCTCATGCCTATCTCTGTTCACTAGCCACACCCCCTTCTTGATTGTTCCTTCACGTGCACCTAGTTAACTCCTGTCTTATTTAATCTCCACCCAGCCACCACACCCTTGCTCGTTTGTTGTCTTTGTACACCCACCAGCACTTTGTCTAGTCCTGTTTTTGCCATGTATCCAGATCCTGCCTTGTGTTTTTTGACTGCGCCTTTTGCCTTGCCCATGATGTCTGTCTGCTCGTGCCTTTGAACCCTGCTTGCCCATGACTGCGTTTTTGCCTGACCCTGTTTGTGCTTCTGCCTCGTCAACTGATCACCTGTGTACCGAACCAGAGCCTGAATTAAAGACCATGAGTACTTCTACATCCAGTAGTCCGAGAGTTTGCATTTTGGGTCCAAACACTTCGGGTGCCTGGCACCCGCCGGGCGTGACAGTCCACTCTTCTGTGTTTTGCTCAGACTCACAATGAGTGTTTCGCTTTTTAATTTTTGCTTTTTCAGGCAACACACAACGCTTCACAAACACTGTAACAAATAAAATAATTTACAAAAACTGACTTCAAGACTTGCATGTTCAACCTCCAGCTGAAATGCATCTGCTGAATCGCAGAGAAAGAGGGATTAAAAAAAAAAGCACGCAGGGACGCAGTCCACCAACCTTTTAAAAAATTATTAATCGTTAAAAAGCAAAACAGAAAGCCACATTCCATTGCCATTTCAGCAAAATGTCAAGACTTTGGCACAGCGACATTGTGCCACTGCTTAGTAGGGAGAACCCTGGACTATCCAATTACTCGATGAATCACCAGAATAATCAACAGAATACTCGATTACTAAAATAATCAATAGCTGCAGCCCAACTGGAGACACACAAGAAAAATGACAACATTGCATATCTGAAGATTGCTACTGCATTAGACCCTAGATTCAAGGACCTGAAGTATATTCCCAGAGCTGAGTGGAATGAGGTGTGGGCCTCGGTCACCAAGTTAGTCAAGGAACACAGGGTTACTGCAGAGAAACCTCTGGAAGAAAAAACATCAGAGCCACCAAAGAAAAAGTTAACCCTATTGGCTGCTTCATCTGAATCTGATTCTGAACAGGAAGAAGACTCATTTGAGAACAAGCGGCACAGTTTGTAGATTCCTAAAACTGTTGCAGTGGATTAAAAAAAAGTCAAGTTTTAGGAATCTACAACTGTGCAGTTTGTAGATTCTAGCCCCCAACTGATTCCATTCACAGTGTGCTCTGATTGGTATGAGCTTTAACATGATATTATGTTCTTGCGAGTGAATGCAAAAACTATTGCGAGGGAACGCAAAAATTATTACAAGGGAACACAATGATCTGGGCCAAAAAAAAAAAAAAATTAACAACCATGTCCCTAGGCGGGCTCTGTATGATTGTGGCTCAAGATTTTGTGGGCAGTTTTTTTTTTTTTTTAAATAAACAGGATAACATTAATGCCCTGGCACTGGCATTAAGCTTTAGTTTGTATTTACTTTGATAACATTAAGTTGAGATTTACACCATGTATCAGTATCGTGAACCAGTTCTTTTCAGGTATCATTAAGAAATGATTCGATCCACCAACATCAGAAGCCTTTTTTGCTTAACGATTCTCTTATCGGTCCTTCAGAGCAACTGTTGTTTTGAGGGTGTTTGTCGGGAACATGATCATTTCTCTACATTGATTACAGACCCTGCAGCGGATCTGTAATCAACAAGTTTCTGCAGCACAGCTTTGCTCTGAACCTTGAACCAATAAAGAAGTGCTTCGATCTGCTGCTTCGCTGGTTTATTGTTTCGCTCCTCTTCAGAAGGGGTAACTCCGCTTCTTAACCCCTCTCAAAGCCATTAAAATATGTCAATCCTGAGTCACTTTTGTGCAGATTAAAGTGACTAACTGGGACTCCTGTCTTCCTCCGTTCCGTTGCTCCAAACGCTGTGCCATTGTCTGCTGAGACAACTCCGCTCGGAATTAATAACTTCAAAGCGAATCGCCATTTAAATCAAATGACACCTCTTTCCAAATGTTGTAATACAAACAATAAACTGCAATCGATCAAAATGTTTTTTCCTCCCAAAATGAGACGTCCTGGCTGACATGCAGCAGCCCAAAACTGTATGGCTGAAGACCTGCAGACTCCAGCAGCCAGCTGAGTTCAGCTCAGATGTATGGAGAGACAATCATGCCATTAATGTCTGAAAGGAAATGCTTTTGACAGAAATTACAGATTTATTTCTATTTATGTCCAGAGATCAAGGATCCAGTGACCAATTTCATATTTATTTACTTTAAGACTCAATAAAATGTTGTTGACATAGAAAACCTGTAAAGCCTATTTGTAGCACACAGAAAATTCACAGAAGGTATTGATAAGGGAATCAATAAGGAATCGGACTGATATGCGTAACTGATGTTGATAAAAGCTTATCAATACCCATCCCTAGTAGCAGTAGTGTAGTACTAGAAGTAGTCTGTCGCACCTTGACGACTTAGCCAGCGTATTAAAAAACGCTGGCATGAGTCCAATAAGTTATGGGTAAGTTTTTTTTATAAATTAAGAGCACGTTGAAACACGCTGAAGAAAGCTGATGTATGCCTTTCCTCAAAATATTTTGGCCATGCTAAGAATTTTCAACGCATGCCAGTGTGTGACTCATACGTCCTGCACATGCGGGACATAATTTGTAGGTAAGTTATGTGATTGTTGGCACACGTTTCTTGTAATTTACTCATAAGTCTAAATCCGTCCATTAATGCTGGCCACTGATTGGCAGAAAGCTGCGGTCCTCATGCAGAATGACTGTTTCATTCACACACGGAGTAAATATGACCTGTTCATTTCAGTCCAATTCACCATCACAGACGCACATAAATCCACATAAAGCTCCTGATTTTTGAAAAGGACGTCTGAAAATACGCATACTTTAATTTGTGGCTGGAAATGTAGCATTTTAAAGCAGGTCCCTCTGTGGTTTTTCTGCTCCAGGTACATTTCTCATGCTGGTGTTGTGCGCTCTGATCACACAGAAGCGCTGTGATGACTTTGGCATTGTCGCTGTGGTGTGATCATCAGATGACCTGATTGATCAGGGTGATCACACTGATTAATGCGCTGTTTAAAGATTTAAAGCGCTGATCACCAAACAGCACTTCCTTCAGATCACACCTGATCACGGTCGACTGGTGCTTTAAAAGTTTAAATCATCACAGCATGTCATTATTCAGGTCTGTGATGACCTGATCAGATCCGCTGATCAGAAAGCAGCCGGCACTTTAAACATTTAAGAGACAGCACTCCATTCATTCACGGCAGCGTTTACCACAGCCAGTCAACTCATCAGCATTCTGTACACAATGAAAATGGTCCACCAAGGTAAAAAAATAAAATAATGTTAAATTACTCTGTTTCTGATGCATACCACACCGTGCAGTA
The DNA here is from genome assembly GCF_902500255.1 of Thalassophryne amazonica. Lineage (NCBI taxonomy): Eukaryota > Metazoa > Chordata > Actinopteri > Batrachoidiformes > Batrachoididae > Thalassophryne > Thalassophryne amazonica. The sequence continues at coordinate 75,961,288 of NC_047113.1, read as the reverse complement.
CCGACCTGAACCACTGGTTGGAAAGGAGGTTGTCGGCATATGCTGGATAATCGTTAAGGTGTGACAGCTGCATTAATTTATTAGACGTGTGGCAGTGTGCGCCAGAGTTTTTAATACGGTCGGATACGCAGGCTAAATCGTCAAGGTGTGACGGGACCTTAAGGAGAGAAAGATTTTGTGCTGCATCATCATCGACAAGTGTGATGAAATGTTGGCATCCTACTTTTCTATTCCCTTCTTTTTCCTTTTAACTTTTATCCCTTTGTTTTTGCAAGTTTCATAATAGTAGTAGTAGTAGTCATAGCAGTAGTAGTAGTAGTAGTCGCAGTAGTAAGGGGTGCTGAAAAGGGGAGAATAAGGAAAATTCTGGGGGCCCATGATTGACAGGGGCCCAGAGAGGCCCCTAATACAATTATGATACTGACAAATAACATGACACTCAGATAAAAACGTACAATCACACATATATTTTAGTTTATTTGTTTTGGAAACATTTCTCAACACTTGCCTCACCCTCTCTATTTACATGAAATGGTTCAGTCTACCTGTTGCTCCGTCAGACCGCTGCAAAATTTTTCACACAGCAAGTGCAGGAGCAGACGGCAAGACAGCTCAGCGCTCACATAGCAAAAAAAAAAAAAGCTTAGACAGGAGGAGAAAGAGGTGAAGGGTCGCCAGAACATCACCCAGTTCTTTCATAGGAGAGGTGGGTCTGTGATGAAAGTTCTGGAATATCAGCCTGTTGTCTGATCCTAACTTTGTCGATAAACTAGCTATTTTCTCCCCATGTTAGCTCGAATTTCTGAAGAAAACTGTGGATTCCTGCATTTCACAGTTGTTTTACTTAAATAGTTGGTGCAGGCAAATGTTTAGCAAGCTTGCCCCCAAAAAATGACTCATGTTGCACATAGCCCCCCTCCTGCACAAGCGCAGGAACTCCTGAGGTGAGCAGCCTTGTGTGGAATTAATCAGAGAAAATCATTAAGAAAAAAAAATTGTTCTGAAATTTAAAAAAAAAAAAAAAAAAAAAAAAAAAAGGCTATATAGTTTGTATATATTTCAGAATGATTTTAATGGTTTAAAAAGCATCAGTTATCACTGAAATACAACCCCTGGCAAAAATTATGGAATCACCGGCCTCGGAGGATGTTCATTCAGTTGTTTAATTTTGTAGAAAAAAAGCAGATCACAGACATGACACAAAACTAAAGTCATTTCAAATGGCAACTTTCTGGCTTTAAGAAACACTAAGAAATCAAGAAAAAAAGATTGTGGCAGTCAGTAACGGTTACTTTTTTAGACCAAGCAGAGGAAAAAAAATATGGAATCACTCAATTCTGAGGAAAAAATTATGAAATCACCCTGTAAATTTTCATCCCCAAAACTAACATCTGCATCATTTCAGATCTGCTCATTAGTCTGTATCTAAAAAGGAGCCTCCACCTTGGAGAGCTGTTGCACCAAGTGGACTGACATGAATCATGGCTCCAACACGAGAGATGTCAATTGAAACAAAGGAGAGGATTATCAAACTCTTAAAAGAGAGTAAATCATCACGCAATGTTGCAAAAGATGTTGGTTGTTCACAGTCAGCTGTGTCTAAACTCTGGACCAAATACAAACAACATGGGAAGGTTGTTAAAGGCAAACATACTGGTAGACCAAGGAAGACATCAAAGCGTCAAGACAGAAAACTTAAAGCAATATGTCTCAAAAATCGAAAAATGTACAACAAAACAAATGAGGAACGAATGGGAGGAAACTGGAGTCAACGTCTGTGACCGAACTGTAAGAAACCGCCTAAAGGAAATGGGATTTACATACAGAAAAGCTAAACGAAAGGCATCATTAACACCTAAACAGAAAAAAACAAGGTTACAATAGGCTAAGGAAAAGCAATCGTGGACTGTGGATGACTGGATGAAAGTCATATTCAGTGATGAATCTCGAATCTGCATTGGGCAAGGTGATGATGCTGGAACTTTTGTTTGGTGCCTTTCCAATGAGATTTATAAAGATGACTGCCTGAAGAGAACATGTAAATTTCCACAGTCATTGATGATATGGGGCTGCATGTCAGGTAAAGGCACTGGGGAGATGGCTGTCATTACATCATCAATAAATGCACAAGTTTATGTTGATATTTTGGACAATTGAAAGGATGTTTGGGGATGATGAAATCATTTTTCAAGATGATAATGCATCTTGCCATAGAGCAAAAACTGCAAAAACATTCCTTGCAAAAAGACACATAGGGTCAATGTCATGGCATAGGGTCAATGTCAATAAGCAGATCTGATTTGATGCAGGTGTTAATTTGGGGGATGAAAATTTACAGGGTGATTCCATAATTTATTCTTCAAAATTGAGTGAGTCCATATTTTTTTCCCTCTGCTTGGTCTAAAAAAGTAACCGTTACTGACTGCCACAATTATTTTTCCTGATTTTTTTATAGTGTTTCTTAAAGCCAGAAAGTTGCCATTTGAAAGGACTTTAGTTTTGTGTCATGTCTGTGATCTGCTTTTTTCTACAAAATTAAACAACTTAATGAACATCCTCCGAGGCCGGTGATTCCATAATTTTTGCCAGGGGTTGTATAATGTTTGGTCTGTAGTTTGTGACTCTCATCCCTTTGCAGTAGGAACTAAGAACACTTTTAGTCCATGCAGACTGGGTGACTGCCCTCAATCCTATCAGATAAATGTTTACATTTTTTGGAAATCAGAAGATAAAATAGCAACAATCAGCATCAAATATGTATTTTTGTTGGTCTAGAGCACGGGTGGCCAATGAGGGCTGAGACACTGCTGGTTTTCCTTGCAACCAATCACCTCAGCAGGTGGATTTGATGATGATGTCTGATGAGCTTCTCCTCTGAACATAAACACCTGATCGTCAGTGAAATCAGTCTTGTATTTTCAGTGCTTCCCCTACCAACTGTCAAATCATGTTTTCTTTTCACAAATATGGTAATTATAGTCAAAAATATCATTAAAATGCTTAGTTTTATGTAAAACAATATCAAAATTTTCTGCCAGCTGATTTCTCTTCATGGGGCTCCCCTGGTAGTAGTACCAGCTGCATCTTCTTGAGGCAGCTCAAGTTGAGCCCTAGCAGTTCTCTGGAATCCAGGATAGGTGGGAGGTGATAGCTTTGTTGGTGAAGATGAAGCTTTCATTTCAGTCTCTGATTCAAACCCGCCCTGGGTGGGTAATTGGCTAGTATTTAAATAAAGTCACAGAGATATTGATGAAATCACAGATACACGATTAATCCATATATTTTGGGACATCTACTACAGCATACTAGAGTCAAAAGCAAATAAAGAAGGGATGCATGACCATATCGGGAAAACATCAGTATTTGCCAATAAAAGCTTAAAAAGTTTATTATTGGTATCTTCAAATTTGCATGAAATTGTCCAAAAGGTTGCAACATCAGCGGCTTGTCTTCGTTTTCAAGACATAACTGATAAACTGCATCGCAACTCACCAGGGAAGCAGAAATGCATGAGGAGAAATGTGGTTTATGGGGTTTTTATGCAGTTTGCTCACAAATAACCTGAGTGGGGGGGCGACTTAAAGCAGTGAATCAATATCACAATGGATTTAATCATTCGTGTGTCTTGAAAACATCATCTTTTATTATACAAATCAAGTTTATGGGTACAATGTTTATGTTTGCATGAGTTGAAACAAGGTAAATTCATTTGGAGAATCCAATGTTTGTCATAGTTTGTGTTTGTAGCAACACGAAGTCTGCCATCACAGCATGAGTAACAGGTCAGTTCAGTTTGGTATTGGTATCAGTATCCATCAAAATAAGTTTGGAAATAACAGCATATTAAAAAAAATGTAAAAATTCAATATTGTACATCCCTAAACTAAAGAAGCATTGTACAGACTCTCAGCTCTTACATCTAAATCTGACCAATCGTGTAGAAGTACAGCAATTCAGTGGCAACTCAGCAGTACAGCGGCACGATGGTATAGTGGTTAGCACTGGATCCTTACAGCAAGAAGGTCGTAGGATTGCTTCCCACCCTTTCTGTGTGGAGTTTGCAACTTCTCCCCATGTCTGTGTGGGTTTCCTCAGGGTGCTCCAGTTTCCTCCCACAATCAAAAACGTGCTTATTTAGGGTCTGCTCCTTTCTCTGCCCCTGACCAAGCAGCGTCTCTACATCTGGAGTTGGTCCCCGTGCACCAGACTGTGGCTGCACACTGCCCCTAGTGGTTGGATTGAGTCCAACTGTAATTAGGATGGTTAAACGCAGAGTACAAATTTTGCCGTATGTATGTATATATGTACAATGACAATAAAGACTCTATTCTATTCAGTGTATTATCCACCAAATCTTCTAAAGTCACCTCAAAACACAGCACATGAGCAAAGTCTAGATCTTACCCACTTCATGAGCAAGCACACAGGCAACAGTGGTAAAGGAAAGGTCTCACAACATATTTGGAATTTAAAAGATGAAATTTCAATAGACCAGACTCACAGGGGTCAACATTATACCTATTCTAACAAGAAAAACCACAAGTCACATCTAATTAATTGTTGCAACTAAACAACCATAAAACCATTGTTCCTAATAGCGGGATAACTAAATAAATAGCAACAAGGACCAGATTTGAGCCACAGTGAAACAGACTGTGTCTGTGAGTCAGTGACGACTGATGCCAGATCACATATGGAGGAATAAAGCTCACGTCACACCACAGACCAGCACTACTCGAAATCTGTCATTGTTAACCCACTACTGAGTCAATGAGTCAGTGCACTGACTTGAATATGACTGCCAGTAATCCAAGCCATGTGATATGAATATATACACAGAAACCATATTCTGAAGGTTCATATTACACAAAGGAGTATTGCTCCCTATAGAAAATGGACACCTTTTAGCTAAGGCTGGGTAGCGAACTTTGGTTCTTTAGTGACACCGACCAAAATGCTTCAGTAGTACCAAGTATCGAAACATGCCTCGTCTTTCGGTGCCAAATTTCAGTACCCAGAGGTTAATCACGTGCAAGAAGAGCAGTCCACAGTCGTCCTCCTCTGAGCATTCAAGTCTGCCTGTGGACGTTACAGAGCACGAGCAGCTTGATTCAAAATCTCCAACAACGGACTCCGCTTCATCTGAGAGTACCAACAACGTGCATCGCTTTGAAGCTTGAAGCAATGAAGCACGGTTCCAACCCACTGCTTCGGATCGTTACTTCGCTGCCTTTCAGAAGCGGAAAATCCGCTTGTTAACCCCTCTCACAGCCATTAAAATATGCCAATCATGAGTCACTTTTGCGCAGATTAAAGTCTCTAACTGGGACTCCTGTCTTGTTTCAAGAAAGAAATGAGAATCGTCCTCTGTTCAGTTCTCACAGCACCAAAAGCTGCGCCGCTCTCTGCCATCATGTTAGAAAGATAGACTCCGTTGGAATTAATAACTTCAACGTGAATTGCAGTTTAAATCAAATGACACCTCTTTTCAAACGTTGCAATACAAACAATAAACTGCAATCGATCAAAACATTTTTTTTCCTCCCAAAATGAGACGTCCTGCATTCTTTGCAGCAGCAGGCTGAGTTCAGCTCAGAGGTATGGAGAGACAATCCTGCCAAAATGTCTCAAAGGCAATGCTTTTGACAAAAACTACGTGTTTTCAAGTGTTTGTTTGCACTGGAAATTATTTATTGTTTATTTTTTCTGTAAGAAAACTGCTTGGAGTAGAAAATTACCAAAGCTGAAAAATAAAACTCAAGATTTGCACTATGTGTAATGTAATTTCCTTTTTGTTAGAACTGATCTTATAAATTGGTATCGAAAAAAGTATTGTTCTGGAACAGGTATTGAAGTGAAGGCATCGGAATTGGTACCGTATTGAAAATTTTTGATTGATACCCAGCCCTACTTTTAGCGTATGCATTGATTATAATCAAATAATTATTCACCGTATCAACTACTATAGGGTGTTTTCCAAAGGAAATGTTGCAACAAAAAAAAATCCCGACTTGTGTTGTTCAACAAATATTCAGGAAACGACATTTCTTTTAACATTTCTGATCCCGGAATATCTCTAATGCAAGTAAAATCAAAAGGCAATGTGTCTCCATGGGCATGTAGAGGAGTACATTCACCAGCAAGATTATTATTAGTAATAATAATAATCTTGCTGGTGAATGATAATCATTTATTATTATCATCATTGGTACATGCTTCCTACTGTGCCGTCTGCTGGGCAATGAACCTGCTGATAGTTTGTAATGATACTCTGATAATATGATGTGTACATGACTTGCAAAAAATGTCTTTTATCTGCTCCCCATGGTCACTGCTCAAGAAGGAACAACTTTGGAGCCTTTCCTGTTAAAATATATTATAAAAATCTAAGAACTTGGACTCAAACTATTATGTGCCCTCCTGACTTTTCTGTTTAGGCAGCAATCCCCTCCTGTTTAAAATGAGATGAAAAAACAAAACACACGCTGACAGGTCATTAGAATGAAAACAAACCAATCTGTCAGACTTCAAAAACATTATGTGTGGCCATAACAACTAATTGTAGATTTAATAAGTGAGAGAAACAAACTAAATGCGGGAAGAGAAGAAGAGCCCCCTTAAAACAGTAAGCCAGATCAAAAACACCCTGTGAGAGATTGGTGTCAAATTCATATTATAATCTAAACATAAAGCTAAATAAGGTTTAAAACTGGTAAACCTCAAAAACATGGCAGGTTTCTGCTAAGAAAGGACACGGTGGCTGTAGCCATAAGCATGTATGGTTACCAACTGAAGCTTCTGCCTGGTATTTATTGTCAATATGGTTACTGAAAAAGCAACAAGGTCCATTCTGAAGCATTTATGCATTACCTGCCAATATTCTAACAACCACATCAAAAGTCCTTCACAGTGCCACCTAAGACTTCTTAGGCGTGCAAGCGGAACAATCTGCAATGACCAAGTCAATCACCCAATCTGAATCGGGCCAAGCATACACTTCAGATGCGAAGGCAAAAACGGAAGGTGCAAAGCCCAAAGAACAAGGACAACCTGAAGACGGCTACAATGGAAGCCTGGAAAACCATCTCAAGGGACAAAGTCCAGCATCTGGTGAGGTCTGCTGGATCCAAGATTGAGGTAATGAAGACAAAAGAGTTACAACAACCGAGCCGTTCCTTCATCCACTTACAACTGGTTCTTTCAACTAAAACCAACAAGTCGGATGGAATATAATGTAATTCCTAAACTGTTCACCTAGTTTGGAAGTTTGCACTTCACGCTCGTCGATATCTTTCAACTCCAACATGCTGGGCAAACAGCTTCAATATTCATGTTCCCAACTATATGCAAACTTAAATCTAAGTTTTTACCATCACTAAAAATAGAGTATTTTTGGATTTTTTTTTTTTTAAAGCCATCGCAGCAAATTATCAGAAACAAATTCTGAACTTTGTCAGCCACTTTCAGGAGTAAATGACAAATTGATCTTCAACGGCTGGTTGAGAGCAAGAAATGTGAATGTGTCTTTTCTGGATCAAAAGAAATGTGATATCTATATGTTGCCTTTTCTTATATTTTACAGAATAAAATCTATCTGCAAAAGTCAATCCAATAAGCTGGTGTGTGTTCCTGAAATAAGGATGTTGAACGATTTATATGACCTGAAATAAAACCCTGTGTGCCTAAATATTTCTTTTAATTACAAATTTTGAACCCAATAATGTTACAGTTTCAAAAAGAAAATGTGGAAAGTACATAACTACTTCAGCATATGATGATTAGTAATAAAACATTTGTTTTCAGTAAGTCATTTGAGCAGAAATACTTAGATATAGCCAACAATTTCTGTAATGACACAGTAAGTCCCTTCGGCTGCTCCCTTGTTTTTTGTTGGGGTCACCACAGTCTTAAAATGTTTTTAAAAGGTTGTTTATTAAGAGTGCAGCTTTGGAATTCTACAGCTAGTTTTTTAAACCCATTACCCTCCAAATTATGAAATTTGAAGTAGCGAATTGAAAATGTTTAATGGAAACACGTATTTAAAAAAATACCCTCAAATACCGCGAAAAAATTTTTAGGCTCCGATAAAGTTTTTTTGTTTGTTTTTTTATTAGGCAAAACTACAATGGAAATACTTGTTCTGCTATTACAGGTCAGATGATAGATAATGGGGAGTTTAAAAAAAATTATGATACCAATGTAACACTTCATTATCAAACCCTTATTACAAAAAATGTAACAGATGCTTGATATTTTACAATTTAAACATGAGCTTTATTATAAAGATGTAATGGTAAATGGACTGCATTTATATAGCGCTTTTCCATCTGCATCAGACGCTCAAAGCGCTTTACAATAATGCCTCACATTCACCGTGATGTGAGGGTGCTGCCATACAAGGTACTCACTACACACCAAAAGCAACTAGTGAGGATCCTCTGGCCTCAAGCACAACACTTTAACCACTACACCATTATCTCCCCTAAACTAATTTAACCAACAACCACGCTGCATTCACACAGACAGTCACCACGTAGCATCACTTGGCACTTCCATTAAAAAACAACTTTTTGTCTATTTTGGCCACACCTAGCTGGCAGCATAGCGGCCACTTGTCACTGTAAAATGCCCACTGTGTGTGGTTTACATTTGCACTGAAAGGGTTGCACCTTACTGTTTGTTGTACGTGTTACAATGACAATAAAGAATCTGAATCCGATGGAAAATGAATGGCAACTGCTCGCTTTGCCGCTCTCTCTCATAGCTACCAAGGGGTGTTGGGATCCCAGCCATGCCAGACAGCATTATAAACAATACTGCTGGATCGTCTTCTGTTGGACAAACTATGTAATTACACCACTTCCAAGAGCCAAAAGAGTGTTTATTCAGTAAAACAAAAGTTTTCACCTCTGCAAAAGTAAGACACTGATACCTTGATGAAAGGATCACATCGACCGATGATATCGATCGGCTCTAGTGCATAGACCATATACCCTGGTGTTTGGGAAGCAAAGCTTTTCAAAGCTTTCCTTCTTAAACAGTGAATGCTCAAAGAATTCCAACCAGGCTGCAGAAACCATGGTATGAAAAAGTTGGACACATGTTGTCCATCATCTAAAAAACTGAAGTGTATTCAGGATTTATGTATTAGCTGTTCTCTGCACAATGTCAGCCTGCAGAGGAGCCACATCCACCAACCACACCATGTGTGGAAGGAACCCAGCCTGGTCCTTCCCCTTGTGAACTTTGGACAGCAGGAGAAGAGCTGAGCCTCATGGTGGACCAAGAAGGAACATTCCAGCTCACAGGAGGAGCAGCGACTCGACATGAGGATACAGGCGGCCGCCCCGAGCCTCGTCTCGGCCAGGACAAACCCAGCACGTCGCGGCCGGGGCTAAAACCGGCTTTACCACACACACTTTAACCTTAAAACCAACTCCGGCGTCCAACTGCAGGGCCCGGCGCCGCCATCCACCAGCACACGGAGCGGTGAGACAACATGCCCCGTAGCACCCAGCGGACGGAGACACGCGAAAAATAAGGAGGAAGGGGGACCAAACCAGAGCCGTAACCCGGCCACAGGCGAACACATGCAAAGGACGAGCGTAGTTTGACCAACTAACCTGCTTGGGAACAGCCCAATCCGCTGGATATTGGGTTGAATCCGAGTTAAATCCACTAACAGTAAACAAAGAGGCGAAAATGACCGAGCGGCCACGGAAGAAGCCGAAGTACCACGCTTGGAGAGGAGCTGCGCATGCGCACAGAAAGTCTGTGTGGGAGGGGGGAAGTGGGGTGACTGAGTGCAGACGAGCTCCATTAATGTTCGTCATTAATTATTGATTGGGATGAACTAAAAGGCGCAAAATCAATAATCTAAAATATAAATCGATTTGAAACGTTAATAATGTAAAATCTGAATGAGTGCTTTCATTCCAGCTTAAACTGTTGATGTATTTAGTTCATATAATCAGTCATTCAGTCTTCATTGATAAGGCACATGCATACAAACACAGTTCAAGATGCTTAAAGGTGTGAGATTATTCAGTTGATGTGAAAGTGGAAAATTCCGGATTTGGAACCAGACCATATCAAAATTATGCAACTGCATGACTTCTGGAAGTGCACAAACTGTTGCATGGGTCCAGAAGTATTGTTAGATTTTCCAGACTGTTCTATGCATTTCAGAGAAATTAAAGCTTTATCCTAACCCAAAACCATTTAAGAGAAAGCTATTTGCAAGGTTGCTTGGCAGGGGAGACGTCGCCGTAAAGCAGTGCTTCTGAATGTGTGGTCTGCGGACCACTGGTGGGCCATGAGATAAAATATCACATTTTAAGTTTAAATTTTATTCTAACTGAAAAGTGTCAAACTGTTTAATAATGTCCCCAGAGTCTAATAGATAGTATTATGTATTATTTTCATTAATAAGAATGTAAATTATTATTGTTTTGGCCCCACTGCCAGATCCAGATAAACAGCTGAAGATGAGTGATTATTGTTTTGGATATTTGAGGAGTTAGGTGTCTGCAAGATTGATTGATTTTTTTATTTTATTTTTTTTTTTTAAGTGGTCCTTGGTCTGAAATAGTTTGAGAAGCACTTCCTTAGAACATCTCTCTAAATCCAGTTTCAAGCAGTGCCCTTCCAGAAATGGTGGTCAGTTTTGAGAGTTTGTCCAACCTTGCATAGTGCACAGAATGTAGATATTGAAGTGTGGAGCCAAAAATACCCCATAGACTTTAAGGCAATGTGTCCTGAAACAAAAATAAAAACATGTTTCGTTCGACAGCTGTTGCACATTTGGAATGGCATCAGGTGTAAAGCTTGTGCCAAATCAACATGAAAAATTAGAGAAGCTAAATAATAAATACTTTCTCTCACAACTGTGTTCTTGCTAAAATATATTTTATGCCCTTTATCTCCATTATTGTGTATGTACAGAGGAATGCCTTGTGGAGGCGCAACACATCAAAAGTTATTTGAATGTGCAAACATGCTAACCTTTGCACATCCCTCAGGCAGCACTGCATCAAGACCTGCCATTCATCAATAGCTGATATAACAACATGAGCAAGGGATTACTTTGGGAAGTCATTATCAAGCACAACAGTAAAGAGTAAATTTCACAAATGCCACTTTAATCTTTACTGCTAATATAAACCTTATATTAAACATTGTTGAGGAGAGGTGTCTACTTCTTGGGGCTCAAAGGCATCTGGGTTGGACCATCACACAGATGAGTCAAACCCCACCTCAGCCACATTTAATGTACAACTCCACTTCCAATTTAGGTAAAATGTAAATAAAAACAGAATACAATGACTTGCAAATCCTCTTCAACTTATATTCAATTGAATACACCACAAAGACAAGATATTTAATGTTCAAACTGATAAACTTTATTGTTTTTGTGCAAATAATTGCTCATTTTCAAATGGATGCCTGCAACACGTCTCAAAAAAAAGTTGGGACAGTGGTATGTTTACCACTGTGTTACATCACCTGTTTGGAACATTCCACAGGTGAACAGGTTAATTGGAAACAGGTGAGTGTCATGATTGGGTATAAAAGGAGCATCCCCAAAAGTCTCAGCCATTCACAAGCAAAGAAGCAGTGAGAATCACCACTTTGTGAACAACTGCATGAAAAAATAGTCCAACAGTTTAAGAACAATGTTTCTCAATGTTCAATTGCAAGGAATTTAGGGATTCCATCATCTACAGTCCATAATATAATCAGAAAATTCTGAGAATCTGGACAACTTTCTACATGTAAGCGGCAAGGCTGAAAACCAACACTGAATGCCTGTGACCTTTGATCCCTCAGGCGACAATGCATTAAAAACATCATTGTGTAAAGGATCTTACTGCGTGGGCTCAGGAACTCTTCGGAAAACCATTGTCAGTTAACACAATTTGTTGCTACATCTACAAGTGCAAGTTAAAACTCTACCATGCAAAGTGAAAACCATACAGTAGTGTTCAGAATAATAGTAGTGCTATGTGACTAAAAAGATTAATCCAGGTTTTGAGTATATTTCTTATTGTTACATGGGAAACAAGGTACCAGTAGATTCAATAGATTCTCACAAATCCAACAAGGTCAAGCATTCATGATATGCACACTCTTAAGGCTATGAAATGGGCTATTAGTAAAAAAAAAGTAGAAAAGGGGGTGTTCACAAAAATAGTAGCATCTGCTGTTGACGCTACAAACTCAAAACTATTATGTTCAAACTGCTTTTTTAGCAATCCTGTGAATCACTAAACTAGTATTTAGTTGTATAACCACAGTTTTTCATGATTTCTTCACATCTGCGAGGCATTCATTTTGTTGGTTTGGAACCAAGATTTTGCCCATTTACTAGTGTGCTTGGGGTCATTGTCTTGTTGAAACACCCATTTCAAGGGTATGTCCTCTTCAGCATAAGGCAACATGACCTCTTCAAGTATTTTGACATATCCAAACTGATCCATGATACCTGGTATGCGAACACCATAGTAGGAGAAACATGCCCATATCATGATGCTTGTACCACCATGCTTCACTGTCTTCACTGTGAACTGTGGCTTGAATTCAGAGTTTGGGGGTCGTCTCACAAACTGTCTGCAGCCCTTGGACCCAAAAAGAACAATTTTACGCTCATCAGTCCACAAAATATTCCTCCATTTCTCTTTAGGCCAGTTGATGTGTTCTTTGGCAAATTGTAACCTCTTCTGCACGTCTTTTATTTAACAGAGGGACTTTGCGGGGGATTCTTGCAAATAAATTAGCTTGACACAGGCATCTTCTAACTGTCACAGCACTTACAGGTAACTCCAGACTGTCTTTGTCCATCCTGGAGCTGATCAGTGGGTGAGCCTTTGCCATTCTGGTTATTCTATCCATTTTGATTGTTGTTTTCTGTTTTCTTTCATGCATCTCTGTTTTGTTTTGTTTTTTTTGTCCATTTTAAAGCATTGGAGATCATTGTAGATGAACAGCTTATAATTTTTTGCACCTGCGTATAAGTTTCCCCTGTCCAATCAACTTTTTAATCAAACTACGCTGTTCTTCTGAACAATGTCTTGAACGTCCCATTTTCCTCAGGCTTTCTAAGAGAAAAGCATGTTCAACAGGTGCTGGCTTCAACCTTACATAGGAGACACCTGATTCACACCTGTTTGTTCCCCAAAATTGACGAACTCACTGACTGAATGCCACACTACTATTATTGTGAACACCCCCTTTTCTACTTTTTTTACTAATAGCCCAATTTCATAGCCTTAAGGGTGTGCACATCATGAAGGCTTGGTCTTGTTGGATTTGTGAGAATCTACTGAATCTACTGGTACCTTGTTTCCCATGTAACAATAAAAAATATACTCAAAACCTGGATTAATCTTTTTAGTCACATAGCACTACTATTATTCTGAACACTACTGTACATCAACAACATCCAGAAATGCTGCTGTCATTGAAAATGTGTGGTGCACTATGAAGTGCAAAATATGACAATGGAGACCCCAGACTGTTGAACTGAAGTCGTACATCAAGCAAGAATGGGAAAGAATTCCACCTACAAAGCTTCAACAATTAGTGTCTTCAGTTCCCAAACGCTTATTGATTGTTGTTAGAAGGAAAGGTGATGTAACACAGTGGTAAACATACCACTGTCCCAGCTTTTTTGAAACGTGTTGCAGGCATCCAACTTCATTGGAATTGGGGTTGTAATGTGGAGTTGTGTCAGGAAGGGCATCTGTCATAAAACTTGTGCCAAATCAACATGCAGATCCACCTTGGATCTGCTGTGGTGACCCCGAGTGCAAACAAGGGAGCAGCTGAAGGGACTTACTTTTCATTTGAGAAGCTGAGTGAAGAGTCAGATCATTTAGGTTTGCCATTGTCCTGGTCCAAGACTAAGATTCAGACTTTTAATGAGTTCCCGTACTCTTGATGATTTGTGGTGACAGCTGGATGTCCTTGGTACCAGTCTGTTCGGAGCATCTTTGGGTACTTCTGGAATGACTTATATCAAATGAGCTGGTTCCTTAGGAAAACTGAGATGAGGCGTATTACTTGCATTGTGAGGGAGCATCAGCTTCCACATTTTGGCCATGCGGTGCGTTTCTCTATAGCACTGGTGTTGAGGACCACAGTAGCTAGAGAAGACCAAGAACATGGAGAAGGTTTCTTGAGAAGGTTCATTTTGAGAAGTGTGAATGGTTTGTCTGGGTGTGTGCCATCCAGGAACCAAGACGGTTCTGTGGTGCTGTGGATGTGGTGAATGCTATCGAGACAGAGGGCGTAATGTCATAATCACAGCAAGATGAGGTGCCATATTTGACGTGGTTTTCACCTAGTAGGAGAGTTCATATTTGTTAGTGAGATTCTAAGGCAATTGGAAGTTGTCACTTGTAAAAATGACCTGCCGGTATTAGGATTATGTGGGGAGGAGTTAGAGCAATATAACAGGAAAAAAAATAGGTGTTGTTGGGCTGCAAACATGGGCTAATAGGCTGCCAGCAGATGTGTGGGTGTCAGAATCCAACCCCTTGTCCTTGTCATGACACCTGGTAATGGATCAAGTAGGGCATTGCTTGTTGGGGTGAACTATGGTTGGGGCCTCATGTGTCCCCCATGGCCACTATGGTAACCATGAAGGCCCAACACTTACATATCCCGTTGGAGAATCAATCAAAAGAGGATCCTCTTCACCATGAGGGATTGCCACGATGACAACAACAATGGCCACAAGTGGGATTTTAAGTACATGATTTATTGAAATCAATATTTGATTTACATAAAACAATTTTCACCTTGTCAGATATGGCTGCTGTGTTGTTACAGATCACATTGACCACTGACGCAGATGTCCAACTTGGAGAATTTCACACCAGCAATGTCTGAATTTATTATTATTATTATTATTATTATTATTATTATTATTGTTGTTGTTGTTGTTGTTATTTGGGTAGATTATACAAACAAACATAAAAAGTTCATGACCAACAAAAACTAGATTTGTTTAAGCTCGCGTGACTTTATGTCAAACTCTTATTTGGGGGGTGTCTCTTTAAATTAGAGCGATCGTATATGTGACCGAGAGCATCATTTGTCTTGCAGACGATCTTTGTTACTCTAGCGCTCGTTGTCACCACGAACTTTTCATCCAGTTGCTACCAGGAAGCCGGAGGAATCAGGCGACGTTACCGCAACTCCGGCAATGTTTGTCAACTTTTTCTGTCTTTTGTTGCGGGACAGACTGACTTTATAATACAAAAGAAGATGGGCTTTATAGTTTGTAGGTTTCGCTTTCTTTTTTTTAATTATTATGCGGCGGTAGCTGCTACCTTAAATAAATAATGGAGAGTGACAGTGAAGTTTCATCACCGGTTGAACCGAGAAAACCGAACCGAAACCTGGAAAATCTGCTGTTTTTTAAAGTGTACAAGCGGAGGTGGTTCGTTCTGCTGTTGCTGTGTCTGTTAAACTGCTCAAACGCCACCGTGAGTATCGCATCAATACAGATTTTTGTTTTCGTGACTTCGATTCGGTTTGGCAAGAAAAGTAACATACGCAAAACAAAAATTTGTCCTCGGAGATCGGCTACACTAAAATACGAAATTGAGGGGTTAAAGTAACGAAATGTAGCAGACTGATCCAGACTGACTCCAAATATGATTAATATGATTCACTTATTTACTTTAGCAGGTTATATTTTGCCGGATACGGCAAACACGCACCTAGATATTTGACCGGATCTCCTCGCTGATTGGCTAGTTCAAATGACGTCGTCGAAGAGTTTCTTTCAACATTGCGGTGCCGTCGGCAAACTTGAACTGGACGATATTTCTTTTTTTGCCTACAATATGGTTGAATTATCACATGGCAATATTGTCATATCAATATGCTATACAATATGACTATGATTTCACTAAAAGTGCAGCGATAGTGAAAATTAAACATTCTTAAACAAAACAGTAATAATACCACACTCATTTTGCACTCATCAGCTTAAGATACAGTGCCCTCCAAAAGTATTGGAACACTTGGTATTTCACATATATTATTAGAAAGATTAAAAAAGAAAATAAGATGATAAAAACAAACCTTCACTGTGCCTTGTGATATAATCACTACAGTCATTTGCCCAGTTCTGGATCACTTTTTTGAAAGTCCCGCTATACGGAGCCATAATGCAACTGAATATCCTTTATTGTGTTTTGTTGTATTGGGTATTTGGATGTTATCTAGATGAAGAAGTCGGGATGGGGTAGCCCTTCTACTTAAAGTGTGAAGCCACATTATGTGTGGTGCAAATATTTGCCGGAAATGGATCCCTCTGTTCGGTTCTGGATCACGACACTCTGTATCACTTTGGGGGCATTCCTGGCATTTGGCTGGAGCCCTTGTAATGCAGCATGATACACACTGTGCCCGAGAATGTGTGTTTTGAACACAAAATGATATAAATTATACTTATTAAGTGAGAATTTACTTAATTTCGAAAGGCACTGTTATACGTTTTTACAAGCAAAAAATGAACTGTTTTTAAATAATAAATACATGAAGATAAAATAAAATCTGTGGTAATAAACATTCTTGGCTTTTGACATCTCCCCCTAAGCTTTTAACTCAATGAAGTGGGTCAGGATAGCACAAGATGCCCCAACTTGCTATCATTTCGCACCTTATATTGTTAGAGCAAAGGAGGATTTTAAATGTGTAGAGGTGAGATTTCTCCTGAATTAAAAAGTCAAAACCCCCACATTCATGCCCATTCGTGATGTTGAGATGACCCCCAAAGTACACATGGCTCACAAGTACTGACACGAGGCTGCTGCTTCAGTGATCCACAACCGGCAAATTGTCACGTCAGAGATAAATGCTTCCAGCAATTAAACAGCAAGACATAACACACTGACATTTTCTGCCCTTGTAAGTACAGTTGTGTCAAAAGTTTACATACATACATACAACTTTTATTTATTCACCGAAAATGATAGGTTGCTGTGCATTTGGAGGCACAAATAGACACAGCAAAGGTTCAAGATGTACAGATTCCCTTCAGATCTGAACAGAAGAAAAACTTGGGAAAATAAAGTCAGCTTTGTGGGATGTAAGCCGACTTCATCCCCAAAGCTTTGAAAGGTAAATTTATTGTTCAGTCCCATGTACAGTAAAACTCACCTAAACCATCATCATATAAACCAGATATTCACAGTCACCTGACAAAAAAAGAAAACCTTGTTGAGAGTCAAATTAGTCCAGAATAAAGCATAATCCAGAGACGGAAAACTTTGAAACTGTCACGCACGTCATTGCATGACACGGAGTTACAGAGCTGCAGCTGCATAAATCAGGCTTTTAAAAAATTAAATAAATCATCATAAATTGTAAATTTGATAGCTTAAGTATTTTTATATTTATTTTGATTGCACCTGTACCTGGATGTATTGCTGTTTGTGGTTAAATGATTTATAAAAATGTTGAAACATTAAAGGTTCATTCAGTAGTTCAGCACAGTTGGAACCAAAATGCCGCCATGTTCTGAGTTGACACCACTCTCTCTATCAAGGCATTCTAGGTTGTGCCTCTCAGTGTACGCTGTCCCATCTTGCATCCTGCTACTATGTGCTGGATTGTCTCTGGGGCACATTTGCACAGCCTGTAACTTGGGTTCTGTTGTCTGTGGTAGACTCCTGCTGCTATGGATCTGGTTCTTAGGGCTTGTTCTTGTGCTGCCATGGTGACCAAACTTCAACTATATATTTTCACCAATCACAAACCTAGAAAATTCATAGGAAAAATGAGTAAGAAAAAAAACTTAATGTAAAAACCACAAAGAAATTTCTTTTCCTTTTTTCCCTTAATTTGTCTGATGTGTAATTATCATTTTGTTTTGATTTCAATAATTGATTATTCCAGAATTGTTGTTTACACTACAAAGTGCCACCATAAATCAACAACGTGCCAAAAGGTTGATACAGAATTATTGTTTTGGGGTTTGTTTGTTTGTTTCCCAACAGATCAACAGCTGGTTTTGTTTTATTCTTTGTGTTGGAACCTTTTACTGTTACTTTAGTCACGAACTCAACCTTCTGGAATGTCAATTTTATTTTTTAATCTGGGAAATGTTTCCCAACAAAGTAAGATTAAAGAAGTCAAGCTGTTTGAGAGTTTTGAACGGACCAAGCTGCCGCTCACGTGGTGTCTTTGACTCTTTAGTCATCAGTAAGAATCCTTGGGCTGCGCTGAAACCGTGTTCCAGAGTCTGATGTATAATTAAGTTATAGTCTACTGCTTTAAAACGAAACAAAAAAAACTGCAGAGGGAAACAGTGGCGTGTTTTAATTGAAGGGAATTGAGAATGTATCCTCTCTTTCTTTGGTTTGCTTTGAAGGATTTTATTGAAGGAACTGGTGCAGTATTTACAGTTAAAGCAGTATCATCAAGTTTCTTCATCTTGTGGTTTTTGTGGCGTTTTTATTTTCAGATTAGGACCCTGAAACACTTTGTGAAGTCCAGCCTCAAGCACTAACTTAAATTTGCTGCTCTTGCTTTTTTCTGTAAGTATTAATTGTTTTGGTTATTTTATTGTATTCATGCATTTTGACCAGAGGTTGCTAAAGGAAGCATCTCTTGAGCAGATCAACCCCTCGAGTATTTGTCGCGTGGAGAAACCCACCTGACGCAATTCTGTGTGAGACTTTGCTTATCTCGATGTCAGCAGACACCTTTATTTAATAAATGGGCATGTGCATGTAAAAAAAAAAATGATCAGAGCCTCTGTGTTGTCCTTTAGGCCGGCCTTTTCTAGCCACGGGTAGGTCTTCTTGATGTGAGCCACTTCCTCTATCTGTCAATGGTACATCCCATGGAGGGGCTTGGTCTTCCATGAACTCTGCTCCTCCTATTCCTTATCACAGGCAGCTGAAGACAGATTTAATATATTGAGCAACATAACAATAATTACAACAAACATAATAAAAACAAACACACCATACATCATAAAAGAATAAAAACAGAAACATATGTGTAAGTCTGATCCCGTCAGATCTCAGAAGCTAAGCAGTGCGGGACCTGGTTAGTACTTGGATGGGAGACCTCTTTGGAACAACAGCGGCTGTGTGTGTTTCTCCAGTTAACACTGGAGTTGCGTCAGGAAGGGCATCCGGCATAAAACCTGTGCCAAAATATCAATGCGGATCTGGTTGTATCTGCTATGGCGACCCCGAACACAAAATGGGAGCAGCCGATTGGACAACCAACCATCCAGTTAATATACAATAAAATATGAAGATGTTTAAAAATGGGCACAGTCTTAAAGTCTTAGGGCACCGCAGTCTCGGTTGAACCCTGTGTTGTACCACGGGATGTGCCGTTGTGCAATATATACACAGCATAACTTCACATGGAAAAATGGTGTACTGTTTTGTTTTCGGTTGCAATCACTTCAAGCAGTTGCGACAAGTGTTGTTTTTTTTTCACTTCCCAGTGGAGAAGACGAGGCGAATGGGAGACGCCGTGTCGGTAAGTGTTAGCCTACACAGCTAACCAGAGTAGCTGTGTTCTCCAAAACTGCCTCGACATGTTTGTGGTCCGGGTCATAAGCAAACCGCAACACATGTCCACTTTCCACCGCATCGTCACTTTGCATTTTCAATCTATTATCCCAAAAACTCTCAGAACAGAACAGCGCCCGCCTCCAAACAAGACTGTGGTGCCCAGTAGAAAACTCTGAAAGCATTTACACTGACCAAGAGTGCTTTTTTTTTTTTTTTTTTTTGGTCTCGATTTTTACCTCCGCCAAGGAGGTTATGTTTTCGGTCGCGTTTGTTTTGTTTGTCTGTCTATCTGTTTGTCTGTTTGAACGGATTTTGATGAAATTTTGTGGAGTGGTTGTAAACAAGTGATTAAATTTTAATGGTGATCCGGATCACGATCCGGATCCATGAATTTTTTAAAGGATTCTTCACCATTGCGGGATAGGGGGAATTTTGACATTCTAGTTTCTAACTCCACAAAAACAAGACAGAAAGGCTTGAAAAAAATTAGGGTGTAACATAGACAAATGTTCTATCAAACAACAAAGTTTGGTGATGATCGGTTCCGGATCTGGTGATCCAGAATATGCAAAAATATAGGGAAAATAGAAAATGTGTCAGTGTGAGGTGACAAATGAAGCTAGAGATGCACAACTAACACCAAATTGTAGCTGAATCTGTACTGATTCAGTAAGGTGTCATCAGATTTGATGTAGCTTCAAATGTTATGGAGCAAGATCCAGAAGAAAACCGCCATTACCGAAAAATCGTTTTTATATAATAACTTTTGAACTAATAAAGACATAAAAGTGGTTCCAAGTTCTAGTGGTATGTTTTCATGGTTAAGGATGTCAAATATAAAGGAAAGAAAAGTGTATGTATCATAGTTTTGGTTGTAACACTGAATTGTTGAATAGATCACTGTGCCAAGGAGGGAATCTCTTTAGGGTCAGTGACCCTATGGCCTTGTTTAGAGAAGTGTTTCATAAATGTTAAAAAATTCATATATTTGCAGTTTAGTTGAATAGCAAATTGAATTTTGTCTCATTTGTTTTTGTCTATAAGCACATGCAATATCAATATCAGTGCTCAGATGACAGTAGCTTCTGGGAAAGGTGCAAGTTGCAATAAACTGTGATGCCAAGCACTAAGGATACATGCTATCCAGTCACAGCAGATGAAACTTTTTTTACTACTGAGCAAACATCGTTAGACTTTTTTAGGTTCAATGATTCCACGGCGTGTAGATGTTATGGCGTCAGTGACCCCATGGCCTTGGCGGAGGTTTGCACTGAGTGCTTCTAGTTTTAAAAATGGATTTAAATAGCGATGTAGTTAAAAGTTTTTTGCCAAGTTAATTTCTGACTCTGGGAACTAACATTTCAAGAATACTGCGTGAGTGCAGACCATGAGGACTTATGTTCCGAACTATGTATGAACACAGACATGATCAAGCCAATGATATATGATTAAACCAAGGACAGATTTATAGACCAAAAATCATCCAATGAGTAAATCCACGAAAATACAGAGCAGGTAAAGAAGCGGCAGCGTACAAATCATAGCAATGAACAGAGTTTCCAAGACAAGTACAGGATCCAACTTCCTCAGGCACTGATCAGATGTATTCATAAGAAACAGGTCACCATAGTCCAACAAAGGAAGAACTGTTGCAGGGATCAAGTGCTCCCTTGCCTTCAGGGTTTGTTTCTGGAGAAGAAAAACCTAATTTAAGTTTCAACTTTGAGACAAGAATTTCAATATGCAGCTGGAATGACAAGTTGTGATCGAGTATGATTCTTAAATGCTCATAAGATGTGACCGTTTGAGTATGGAGGCCCTGAGCAGGTGAGATCTGAAGAAGATTGGGTGCTTTTTTCAATGTGAGAAAAGTTCATACAAATAAATTAAACCCATTTGAAACATAAATAAAACATCTACTGTCAGATTTGTGCAATATTTTAAAAATAAAGGAAATTGAGGCGCTGTAAAAGGGAACAATGTGTTGTGTTACACCGTGATTGTCCCTGTTTGACTGTCTGCATTTGTGGACATATCTTTAAAAACAAAAGGAAATTTCCCCCCCCCAAAAAAAACAGGCAGATTTCAATACAGATTTATTGGGGGATGGCTGAGAGTGTCAAAATTCTTGGGGGTGGGGGGAGGTTTTTTCCTGGAGGATGATCCTCCAGGAAAAAAGTAACATTTTTGTTTGTTTTTTTTGTTTGTTTTGTTTTTTTGGGCAACTTGACATTTGTATTAAACAAAGTGGCTATTGATATGGTTCCACATTCCGTTTTCTCATACGGCATGCAGGAAACAAACTGCCATGATTGTTTCAAGAGGAACATCATGGTGTCAAAGCTGTGCAGGAGGCATCTGATGGATTTCAAGCTCAAAACGTAGTCAGGGTTATGAACCCACATTAGGTAACCCTGCAGGGGTGGTGGCCAAGTGGTTAATGCGCTTGGTTTCAGTTCAGAAGGTTCCGGGTTCAAATCCCACCCCTGCCACATTTCTCCATGTAATGTGGAGTTGCGTCAGGAAGGGCATCCGGCATAAAACTTGTGCCAATTCAACATGCAGATCCACCTAGGATTTGCTGTGGCGACCCCAAATGCAAACAAGGGAGCAGCCGAAGGGACTTACTTTTATTAGGTAGTGTAACTAACAGTGCATGGTGTACTTATAACAGTTTGTGGTTTTTGTGCAGTACTGTATCAATAGCAATGGCCAATAAAAATGTACTAAATACATATAATACAATAAGAATAATGAAAAAATTAAAATATATTGCGATGCATGTCTCTCTAATATCCGTCTGAAGGTATTAAAATAAATAAATAGCAGCTGCAAATTGAAGTATCTCCTTTGCATTTTGACACTTGGGCACCAGTCCCTGTGTGACATTGTTGGTGTTTGTAAAAAGCTGAGTTTTTGCAGAGGCGAGCTTGGCCGTGACATCTCAGTCATGCAAACTCAGCTTCTCCCTCGCCCATTTCCAGCACCCGTGGGGCTCGTCCTCTGTGTGTCGGCTGTTGTTTCCACAGAACCGGTGTTCCCACTCACAAAAGACGCTCAGCTGGCAGAATCATTCATAATGTGGCAAATGACGGCTGAAGGGGTCGCCGTTGTGTTGAGTTTCTGGTCCCACTTAGGGTTCAGGGTGTATTTCCTGAACCTTCTGAGTGTCACTGACTCTTACAGTATGATGAACTGATAAGTCATGAATGTGAAGGAGCTGGAGCTGCGTTGCTTTGCGAGAGTTGTATGTGGATCGTAATCACATGTAATCTGGGGTCATGAGACTGCAGATTATGTCTGACTCAGAGAAACGATCTATTTCCTTCCTTTTTATTAACGCCGTCTGTTGTTCTCATAGAGCCATTCATTCATATAAATAACATCTATATTTTGTAAAGTCATATATTTGAGTGCCTGAAGAGATCAAATGAGGAATATTTTGCAATTTAAAAAAAATCAAACATTAAAGAAAACTCAGAAAAATAAATTAATAATTAATAATAATTTTCTGTCAATTTAAAAAAAATGTGTAAAATCTTAAGGGTGCTCAAGCGTTCTCCTGTTACTGTACTCGTATATAATTTGAAAAAGACATTTATATACATTGTTGGAATCCTCTATGTGATTTACATGAGCTGTTCTTAAAGATTTAATAGTTAATACGCAGAATGCCTTAATTTTATATAATGCTAAAATTGGTGCTTAGTTTGTCCATTTTTGTACCAAGTTCACATTTTCACAATACTTGTGTCCAGTCAGTTATTTGTAATTTGCCATTTCATAAGTTACAAATCTTCTTAGGTGAATATCAGCTACAAATATTAAATTGAAATGGTCAGTTTTGAAGATGCATTGTCTGAAAATTCCTGAAAGAAAAAAGTGCATAATAATAATGAAACTTCTGATATTCTAGGTATCATTTTCTACAGAGGTATCCTGACAGATACTGTGTCCAAAAAAATTACATACATCTCTTGAGGCATCCAGCAAAGTTGTCTTTATCATTAACAACTGCTGAATTGGTGAGACACACATTCCCAGTGAAATTTGAAAACTGATCCACATCTGTGAGCATCGAACTTCATCAGGACTGAATATTAATTTCAGCAGTTCTCTGTAGTCATTTTTACAGTTGAATGCAAACGTTTGGGCACCCTAATGATTTCCATAATTTTCCTTTATAAATCATTGGTTGTTTGGATCAGCAATTTCAGTTAAATACGAGTATATCATATAGCAGACAAACACACTGATATTTGAGAAGTAAAATGAAGTTTATAGGATTTACAGAAAGTGTGCAATAATTATTTAAACAAAATTAGGCAGGTGCATACATTTTGGCACCCCAACAGAAAATATACATCAGTATTTACTAGATCCTCCTTTTGCAGAAATAACAGCCTCTAAACGCTTCCTATAGGTTCCAATGAGAGTCTGGATTCTGGTTAAAGGTATTTTGGACCATTCTTCTTTACAAAACATCTCAGGTTTGTTGGTTTCTGAGCATGGACAGCCCACTTAAAATCACACCACAGATTTTCAATAATATTCAGGTCTGGGGACTGAGATGGCCATTCCAGAATGTTGTACTTGTTCCTCTGCCTTAGTAGATTTTGAGCAGTGTTTAGGGTCGTCTTGTTGAAAGATCCAGCCCCAGCGCAACTTCAACTTTGTCACTGATTCATGAACATTGTTCTCAAGAATCTGTTGATATTGACTGAAATCCATGTGACCCCTTCAACTTTAACAACATTCCCAGTACCTGCACTGGCCACATAGCCTCACAGCATGATGGAACCACCTCCAAATTTTACCGTAGGTAGCAAGTGTTTTTCTTGGAATGCGGTGTTCTTTTTCAGCCATGCATACCGCCCCTTGTTATGTCCAAATAACTCAATTTTAGTTTCATTAGTCCACAGCACCTTATTCCAAAATGAAGCTGGCTTGACCAAATGTGCTTTACCATACCTCAAGCAACTCTGTTTGTGGCGTGTACGCAGAAAAGGCTTCTTCTGCATTACAGCATCATACAGCATCTCTTTGTGCAAAGTGCGCTGTATAGTTGAACGATGCACAGAGACACTATCTGCAGCAAGATCATGTTGTAGGTCTTTGGAGCTGGTCTGTGGGTTGACTATGGCTGTTCTCACCATCCTTCGCTTCAGCTTATCTGAGATTTTTCTTGGCCTGCCACTTCGGGCCTTAACTAGTACTGTGCCTGTGGTCTCCCTTTTCCTCACTATGTTCCTCACAGTGGAAACTGACAGCTGAAATATCTGAGATAGCTTTTTGTATCCTGCCCCTAAACCATGATGTTGAACAGTCTTTGTTTTCAGGTTATTTGAGAGTTGTTTAGAGGCCCCATGTTGCCACTCATTAGAAAAGATGCAAAGAGGGGAAACATTTGCAAATGGCCACCTTAAATACCCTTTCTCATGATTGGATTCACCTGTGTAAGGAGGTCAAGGGTCAATGAGCTTACCAAACCAATTTTGTGTTTTGGGCACATATTGCGGCGTTTTGGTATCACCTTTCACTGCTATGCAGATGATACTCAGTTATATATGCCAATAACTGCTTTTAATCTCGTTCACATAAAATTCTTAGATTGCCTTGCAGCAGTGAGAAGTTGGATGCCTAGAAACTTCCTACTTTTAAACTCTGATAAGACTGAAATGATGGTTCTTGGTCCAGTGAGACATCGGCATCAATTTGACCAGTTAACACTCAGCCTAGGCTCGTGTGTCATACATCACACTGACAAAGTGAGGAACCTTGGGGTAATTTTTGATACTTTGTTGTCCTTTGGCCTCCATATTACAAATATTACTAGGACTGCTTTTTTCCAGCTGCAAAATATAGCGAAGATTTGTCCCATCCTGTCTATGGCTGATGCTGAGACCCTGATCCATGCGTTCATCTCTTCTAGATTGGACTACTGCAATGTTCTATTTTCTGGTTTACCGCAGTCTAGCATTAGGGCTCTCCAATTGGTTCAGAATGCTGCAGCCAGACTTTTGACACGAAGCAGAAAGTTCGACCACATTACACCCATTTTGGCATCTCTTCACTGGCTTCCTGTCCCAGTGAGATCAGAGTTTCAGGTTCTGCTACTAACCTATAAAATTATTCATGGACTGGCACATCCCTACCTAGCTGACCTAATTAAACCTTACGTACCGGCCTGGGCTTTTGCATACAACTGTATCTTCCTATTTTAGTGTGAGTTTCTCAGAATGTAATGAGAACAATTATCAATTTTCCCCAGAATGTATATCGGTCAAACTCTTTATCTATCCCCCTCTTAGATATGGATATCCTTTGCACCAGTAGCAGATGAGTCTGCCAAGTTCCTGAAAACCAGTCTGGACCAAATCAACTGGTTATCCATGGTCTACATGGTGGTGGCCATACCGCTCAGTTTTGGGACCACCTGGATGCTGGACATGCTTGGCCTACGGATAACGGTACATATCACCCTTCAGCCTCATTCATGGGTCATTCAGGTATGAACGTTTGTTTGTGTTAACAGCCAGTTTTTGGGCAAAATAATATGTTAGCCTTTGTTTGAAAACTGGAAGAGGTTATCAAGGATATTGTGTGAGCGAATAATTTGGTAAGAGTTAAAGATCAGGTTGACAAAGCAGCAAGACATTTGGCTTTGAGGCAAATGGGCAGTGAAGGGAATACAGGAGAAACAGGATGTGAATGATGTGTAGAATTACAGGGTCAGACAGAGTAAAAAAAGTACGAAGAATGTCCAAGAAAGTAAGTTCAAGGTGGTTTGAACAAAAGATGATGAATTTGTAGGAATTTGCCAAAACATGGAAAAATATTTTTGTCTGTTATTTGATATTGCCATATGAACCAATATAAGATCAGGATTTTGTGGTGAAATGAGGGGACAAAACGGCCCATTGGGAGAAGATTATTACAGGTAATACTTCAAAGATTTATTACTCATATATTGAACAGGGCTGATGTAAGTTTTATTAAAAGAAGAAGAGAAAGTAGGTCTTTTATTCGCAGTTTTGTTTCTCGCCCAAAGTAACAGTTATGTTTCCGTGGACTTTACATGACACCATTTTGTCCTTTAGATCGTAGCTTCACCTTCACCAGCGCTGCTGAAGACAGCGTGCACTGTGTATGCAAATTACCCAACTCGTTACCACCTCAAGTCGAGATGGAGGATTATAATCAGGATAAATGTTTCTGTTTACCCCTTTGTAGCTGATTTTGGGGTCCTGGCTGAACATGCTGGGAGCCCTGCTGCGTGTCCTTGGGGTGGTGCTGGAGGTGCCTGGGGCTGTGTACCCTGTAACAATGCTGGGTCAGACCTTTGGGGCTGTGGCCCAGCCCCTGATGATCTTCACCCCCACCAAGCTGGCAGCACTGTGGTTCCCCGATGACCAGCGTGCCATCGCCAACATGATCGCCTCCATGTGTGAGTCACGTATAGTTTGTTTAACTCGGCTGAAGGTTTTCGAGTTACTGATTTAGCAGTTACATATTAAATTGTATGCACTTTTCTGCTGACTTTTGTTAGTTTGGGTTTGTACTTTAAGCTGTGCGTTTTCAGTATCACCTTACTAAAGTGTTTGATTTTGATTTTGATAAGAGAAAACCCTCTGTTGACATCTTAGACACAGTTATTGATCAGTGATGCTGTTTGGGTCATTCCATGTGAAATCAATAACTGGCTTCCAGGTCTTGGGCTCAGATTTCAGTCTGATATTGAAATTTGAGGTGATATTTTCAAAAGAAGGAATGCTGATTTGAAAATGATTTTTGGCCCACAGGTAGATGAAGTCCAGATCGAAAGAAATCCAAATTTTCATACAAATTAATCCTTTCCTACCTGACCTTCAAGGGCCTCAAAAAAAGGGCATTTTGGGAGTCTCAACCACTTTAAGCCAAACTTTCTTTAAAATGATGTTATCACAGAATACTTTCAAAAATACATTCCTTTCATTTCAGTAAAGACTAATTATGTTGGGCAGGAGACTCTGAAAATGGATTTGTGGTGGGGGAAAAAAAAACAGCTTTATTGGGCTTAAAAATGACAATGGGTACAGGTTAACCCCCCCCCCCCCCCCCGAATCAATCAAAGCATTATCTGTTATTCTTGTCAATGTTGGCAAGAAAATAGATGTCTGGGCAAAAAAGTGACACGCCCCCTTTTCTTTTTATCCTTCTGGACAGAAGGAATACAAACCTAATATTTTGGATTTTCATATCGGGGCCATAATCTACAAAATATGTGCAAATTAAGCAAATCTGAGATCAAGACCTGGGAACCGCTTGTTTATTTTATATGGAATAATGACCCGTTTGATATTTTAAATGATGTTGTACATGGGTGTACACATGCTCTTTTGTAGTAGACATATTTAATCTGATCCTGCCATCTGAAATAAGGAACAGAAAGTCTAGTAATAATGTGCTGACACTTATTCTGGTCTAGAAACCAGATAAACTGTTTTTAAGCAGATGCCATCTGTTGTACTTCTCTTTTTACTTCTCAGCTAATCCTCTGGGTATCCTGCTCGCAAATATCATCTCACCTAAACTGGTAACAACGTACACTCAAATCCCCACCATGGTGAGTTAAAGCCTGAAGTTTCCTGTGATAGTCTGCTCTGAACCCTGAAAAGACTTTTACCATTTATTTTGTCAAATTACAGTAACATTGATCAGTATTTATCAGGTGGGACAGGAGGTCTGGTGACCACATCAGACTTAACAGAATTCTCTAACTGGTTAATGAATAACAAGTCTCCCCTCTGACCCACACATTCTGTATAGTAAACAAGCAGAAACAAAGGTTTCCGCTTCAACTTTATAGAGCAAGTATGAAAACTTTTCTCTCACACACACACACACACACACACTGGGGCCTGGAACACCTCCCTAGGGAGGTGCCCAGGGGGCATTCTTACCAGATGCCCAAATCATTTCAGCTGGTTCCTTTCAGTATTTTTGTAAAATGAGCCTAGAGTTAATCTTCTTTCTCTGTGCTACTCTACCATACCGTTATGGCCTCTCATTGTGCATTTTCTATTTCTTAATGATTAACTGAAATGAAAAAGCCACCAGAGTCTGAACGGTCTGATCGAGTGGTAGAATATTGAACTGAGTATTTTATATCTGTAGGAATTTGTATTCATTTTTTTTTTATCAGTGTTTGAGTTATAAACATTGTCTTCCATAAAACAGTGAAAACATGTAAATGCCATAAAGGGCTGATTGCATGTGTCTTCTGATAGTGAATGAATTAAATCTGGTGTAAAAGTTGAGTTTGAATTCACTCCACAGCCATGAGGTGCAGCAGGGAGTCGAGCAAAATACGGAAAAATACAGAAAAAACTATTCAAAACCGTCTTTGACTGAATGTGTAACAAAAGTTTTTCAAATAGTCTGCAGATAAAATATATTGCACACGGTTATTAGTTCATGTATCTGTGAGCTTCTTCTCCTGTCTCTGTCTGTGTGAACTGTCCATTAGTTAAAGGACGAATCCCACGGGGAAGTGTAGGATTGTAAAATCTAACACTGAGCGCTACAGCAGGAAAACTGCAGCTCTGCTGAGCGCACGATGATTTAGCTTTGATTTAAAGTGCTAACGTGTATTTATCACCGCATTGCATGTGTCTCAACCCTCCTCCAGGTGCTTGTATATGCAGTCCCAGCATGCATCATCTGTTTCCTAGCAACAGTGGGGTTACGGAGCAGTGCACCCCCCACGCCGCCGTCAGCCAGCGCTCAGTTTTCCACCTCCGAACCCTTCTTACAGGGGATCAAGCTGGTAAAGACATAGAAAAGGCAAATAATTCTACAGATACCTGTTTTAAACATTTACAGGTCTGACTATCAAATCAGGATGCAGTCTGGCTTTATGTTGTTGTTGTTGTTATTATTATTATTATTGTTTTTGGTATTAAACCTCACTTTATCTAGTATTTCAAATTATGGCTTTGCTTATAAGATAGTATTTTCAGAACGTTTTACTTTTATGTTTAAAAACATTCATATCGAGTCGTAGCACTAGTTTTTAAACCAAACTCCACAGACATCCTCACAACAAATGTTAACAAAATCTCTGTTTATAACGTGTCTTTTATAATGTGACCTTAGTCACAGTTTTAATCTGGCAGACAGCTGAATGGTATATTATTATATAAGCAGCATAAACTGCTAGTTGTGTTAATCTGGTGCATGAAAGTTAACCAAACTTGAACCAGTTTCTTCTCATTATAGTCTCTTTCCATTTGGAGACTTATGCTGTGATGGCGTTGATTATTTTTGAGTTATCGTGTGAACAGCCCGGAGAGGATGGAGTCATTTATCTGTGTAAAATTATTTGTAGCTTCACTGTTTTTGTTGTTTCTCTCTTGTTTTGTGTCCTTATGTGTGCAGTTACTGAAGAACAAAGCCTACCTCATCCTGCTGCTGTGTTTTGGGTCAGGGATCGCTGCTTTCACCTGCTTCTCCACGCTCCTGGAGCAGATCCTGTGCGTTCGTGGTTACACCAACGTAAGTACACCGCAGCATCATGTGACATCTGCACTTAGTGCCGTGCTAACTGGAGCTCTATAGGGCAATGAATAAATTTAAAGGTACAGTGTGTCGGATTTTATAGTGTCTGTTAACCCAAATGGAATATAGCATATAGTCCTGCCCTGTACGCTGTGTGTTTTGTGCTAGCTCAGGCTAACAAGTGTGGGAACCCTTGTTTTTGTGAAATAGGGGATCATACATGTTGCTCGTCACAAGAGAAGAAAAGGGAGCATGAATTGCCATCCCCAAAACAGTGGAAACAAAGTCGTGACAGCATAATGCAGTCTGTGACATCACCACTAGATGGAACTAAATCCTGCATACTGTAGCTTTCAGTTAATATTTACAGCAAAACAGTGCATATAAACATCTCAAACTGGTTCTGCTGCAGAATCCGCATGGTGTTCAGACACCGGCACCATGAGTTCAGACATTTCTGTGTCGTGTCCTCAGAGCAGGGCCTGTAATGTCTTTGTTTCAAAAGTACCGGACTCTGACCTGACGCGGATTCTGCTCCACAAGTGGTTTGAGATGCTTTGATGTTGCTGTGTATTTTTGAAACGCATCCTCCTGACAGGTCGTGAATAAAACTCGTACCATTGTCTCATCGTGACAGGACTTTGCAGGACTGTGCGCCGCCCTCTTCATCGTCTTTGGCATCCTCGGCGCCGCCTTACTGGGTCTCTACGTCGACAAGACTAAGAAGTTCATTGAGGTCACCAAAATCAACCTGGGCCTGTGTGCTCTGATGTGCATCGCCTTTTCAGTGGTGAGAACCTCAGCCAGGTCACGCTTCTACACGTTTTCCAGGTCTTCCAGTCGTCCTGAACCTTGACCTGAGACCTGCTGTATGAGAATTTGACCGACTGTTTTTCCTCTGTCAGGTCTCTCTAATGCGGCAGCAGGAAGTCGCCGTTGCCACCATTTGCGCTCTGTTTGGGTTTTTTGGATTCTCCACTTACGCGATTGCCATGGAGCTCTCTGTGGAATGCTCCTATCCAGTTGGAGAAGCCACTTCGACAGGACTCATCTTTGTGTCAGGGTACGATCCTCTCTGAACCCCATATTCAGATGTGATCATTTTATCTCCTCCAGTCACGTGGTTTTGATGTCTTGTAGATATTTTAATGTCAGATCTGCTCTGACATCCGTCCTTCACACACGTAAACTTTTGGTTTCTACTGTAATGGCT
Source organism: Thalassophryne amazonica (assembly GCF_902500255.1). Classification (NCBI taxonomy): domain Eukaryota; kingdom Metazoa; phylum Chordata; class Actinopteri; order Batrachoidiformes; family Batrachoididae; genus Thalassophryne; species Thalassophryne amazonica. Next base: position 75,929,983 of record NC_047113.1, on the reverse strand, counting down.
GTTTAACAAAGACAGAATTAAGTAATCCAGCATCATAGGAAAAGTCGGGCTTGACCAAATTCGTGCTTCTTGGCTAAAAGTGTTTCACGTCGGCCAAGAGACGTTGAAGAAGTGCGAGTAGGTGAAGCTCTGTACAGGCCATTCGGATAAAAACGCATTCAAAGCAGGGTCGACCACAAATGTAGTGATGCTGAAATACTGAAGATATACCCGTGTACTTGTATTTTCTGGAGTATAGCTTGGATTTTTTTAATTTTAGTCACACTTTTCTTTGTACTAATATTGGAGTATTAGTCATATTTTATTTAATTAAAGTGACTGTTTTATTTTGTCTTTCTGGTAATATTTTCTGGAGTATGTCACATTTTATTTAATTTTTGTGACCTATTTTTCAAGTTAGTTACTTATTTTTGTGTTCTTTTTTGTGTTCATACTCATACAACTCCAATTCCAATGAAGTTGGGATGTTGTGTGAAATGTAAATAAAAACAGAATACAATGATTTGCAAATCCTCTTCAACCTATATTCAGTTGAATACACCACAAAGATAAGATATTTAATGTTTAAACTGATAAACTTTATTGTTTTTGTGCAAATATTTGCTCATTTTGAAATGGATGCCTGCAACATGTTTCAAAAAAGCTGGGACAGTGGTATGTTTACCACTGTGTTACATCACCTTTCCTTCTAACAACACTCAATAAGCATTTGGGAACTGAGGACACTAATTGTTGAAGCTTTGTAGGTGAAATTCTTTCACATTCTTGCTTGATGTACGACTTCAGTTGTTCAACAGTCCGGGGTCTCCGTTGTCAAATTTTGCGCTTCATAATGTGCCACACATTTTCAATGGGCGACAGGTCTGGACTGCAGGCAGGCCAGTCTAGTACCCACACTCTTTTATTACGAAGCCACACTGTTGTAACACATACAGAATGTGGCTTGGCATTGTCTTGCTGAAATAAGCAGGGACATCCCAGAAAAAGACATTGCTTGGATGGCAGCATGTGTTGCTCCAAAACCTGGATGTACCTTTCAGCATTCAGATGTGTAAGTTCCCCATGCCATGGGCACTAACACACCCCCATACCATCACAGATGCTGGCTTTTGAACTTTGCACTGGTAACAGTCTGGATGGTCTGTTTCCTCTTTTGTCTGGAGGACACAACGAACATGATTCCCAAAAACAATTTAAAATGTGGACTCATCAGACCACAGCACACTTTTCCACTTTGCGTCTGTCCGTTTCAAATGAGCTCGGACCCAGAGAAGGCGGTAGTGTTTCTGGATGTTGTTGATGTATGGCTTTTGCTTTGCATGGTAGAGTTTTAACTTGCATTTATAGATGTAGTGACAAACTGTGTTAACTGACAATAGTTTCTTGAAGTGTTCTTGAGCCCACGCGGTAAGATCCTTTACACAATGATGTCGGTTTTTAATGCAGTGCCACCTGAGGGATTGAAGGTCATGAGCATTCAGTGTTGGTTTTCAGCCTTGCCGCTTACATGTAGATAGGTCCCCAGATTCTCTGAATCTTGTGATTATATTATGGACTGTAGATTATGGAATCCCTAAAGTCCTTGCAATTAAACATTGAGAAACATTCTTAAACTGTTGGACCATTTTTTTCACGCAGTTGTTCACAAAGTGGTGATCCTCGCCCCATCTTTGCTTGTGAACGGCTGAGCCTTTTGGGGATGCTCCTTTTATACCCAATCATGACACTCACCTGTTTCCAATTAGGTGTTCTTTGCGCATTCATCAAGTTTCCCAGTGTTTTGTTGCCCCATCCCAACGTTTTTGAAATGTGTTGCAGGCATCCATTTAAAAATTAGCAAATATTTGCACAAAAGCAAAAAATGTATCAGTTTGAACATTAAATATCTTGTCTTTGTGGTGTATTCAATTGAATATAGGTTAAAGAGGATTTGCAAATCACTGTATTCTGTTTTTATTTACATTTTACACAATGTCCCAACTTTGTTGGAATTGGGGTTGTATTTCCTGGAGTATAAGTCACCATTATGTTTTTTAGTTTTAATGACACTTTTTGGGGTAGTTTGGTTTTGTACTCATGTTCTTGAGTATAAATGGCATTTTTTTTTAGTTTTAGTGACACATTTTTATTATTCATTTATTGTACTTATATTTTCTGTGATATGTTTGCATTTTTTAGTTTTAGTGACACATTTTTTATTATTCATTTATTGTACTCATATTTTCTGCCTTGTGTTCGCATTTTTTTGGTTTTAGTGACACTATTATTATTCATTTATTGTACTCATAATTTCTGCCTTGTGTTCGCATTTTTTGGTTTTAGTGACACATTATTTATTATTCATTTATTGTACTCATATTTTCTGCCTTGTGTTCGCATTTTTTAATTTTAGTGACACCTTTTTTATTATTCATTTATTGTACTCATATTTTCTGTGATATGTTTGCATTTTTTGCTTTTAGTGACACATTATTTATTATTAATTTATTGTACTCATATTTTCTGCTGTATGTTCGCATTTTTTAGTTTTAGTGACACCTTTTTTATTAGTCATTTATTGTACTCATATTTTCTGCTATATGTTTGCATTTTTTTTTTTTTTTTTTTTTTTTTTTTTTTTTTAAGTTTGTGACACTTTTTTCAAATAGATTTAGTGACGCTGAAATGTTGACGAAGCGCTGCTTTGCTAATGAAATCTTATGAGGAAACAAAGCACAAAATATGTAAAGAAGGTAACACGCCCAGTTTAAAGGTAATAGGCCGACTGAATGTGCAGTAAAGATTATAAAAAAAAGTCCAATTACTGACCAAAGTGCAAACTGAACCTTTTTTGAGCAGTAAATATTAAATGTTACTCTGAATATTTATCATTAGGATTATTTTTAACCAATGTTCAAAATATAAACTGCATACATGTGCTAAATATGTGTTATGTGACCATGGTAACTTATGTGCTTAATCCATGATCTGGGTTTAGTGAAATATCCAACTGGTTCTTCACTGACTTTTCAAAACAAAAACCATGCAAAGGAGCTGTGAACTACAGTTGGGGGGGGGGGGGTGTTTTTCACTCTATTGCTTGATGTTTGTGTTTCTTCATTATTTCACATTTTATGCTGATAGTTGACTAATTTGATCATTTAAACAAAGGTAACAGTCATAGCGCCGCGTCTTGGCTTTGATTGGATATAATTGTGACTTTTGTAATAATTGTTATCTTTGTTTTTCGTCCTGAACTCAAACTGCGTCCGTTCCAGGGAGGATCACAGATTGTTTTTGTTTTTCTTGTGGTTTCCAGGCAGGTTCAGTCCGTCCTCTACATCCTCCTCCTCCAGGCTTTGACCACACCCCTCGCCGATTCGCCTCTGTCCACCTGCGGAGGTGCCGTCCTGAGCTGGAAGGGTAGGTCACATGATCGCAGCACGTGACGTGAGCCTGTGTTTGTACCTGCCGTCAGTGTGTCGGATGTTACCAACTCACCGTTAAGTGTTCATTATGGATTCCTTCGGTCTCTGTCTGTTTTTAGAACAGTTCATACGTCAGTAAGAAAGAATTTTATAAAATGACGTTAACTTTGTTCAAATGCAAACTGTTGCCTTACAGCCAATCAGCAGCCAGAAAAGAACCATTAAAAAAACATTTTAAATTCCACTCTGTTACACAACCCATCTTCCATGACCTTTGACCTAACACCAAGTTGATTGAAATCAGTAGTATGAGCTCCTGTCAGCTTCTGCATAAATTGAACATGTATAAGTTGCATGATTAACAACAACAAATAACTAACGGCAGGGCGCTGGAGGAGTGACACTGGACAGACACTTTGGGGGGGTTATTGTTCTGTTCAGTTCTGTGTGATGACTAAAAGTTGCGTTTTTGTGTCATCAGTGCCGATGCTGGTGATGGCGGGACTGTGCACCTTCTTCATCTGCTGCTTCATCCTTTTTTTCCACACAAACTACAAACGACTGGAAGCAGAACAACACTCCTCCAACGGCAGCACCACCCCCAACTATGGCGTCACCACCAGCCAATCCAAATAAAGTGCATGGAACGTGGACGACAGCGGAATTATGGGCAATTACGTCATGGCGACCAGCAAGATCCTACAACGCTTCTAATTTAAATTTTATAAATAAGTCAAATTAAGAAATCCACCTTAGTTTTATTAGTATTAGTAGCTATTATTAGTGGATAAGTGGTATGTGCACATCATGCTGGCAGGCTTTGCCGTGCCTGAGCCATCTCGAGGTTCCCTCATATGCACTCAGTTTTGGATCCTGTTTATGCCACCTTCAGAATATGTAAATTGCACTCAGATGGCGCTCAGACCGCCGTCGGTTAGTTGTCCCATCTTGATGGCGCCCGGAGAGTTTTGAACATGTTCATCACACTCGGGGCCGCCGGCTGATTTTGACCAATGATGTGGACCCTTGCAGATGGGTGTCAGAACGTTTTGGAACTGAAACCCGACACTTTGTATGTGGGCTGATTCATCATTCTGACGTCATCCTGCACGATTCTGGCTATGCATGACGGGGGTATTAATTAAATGTTGGTTAAGATCCACTGGTGGAAAGAGGTTAGCAAATGAACTTCTTCAACATTTATAAGTTAAACTTTTCAATTTAAGACATTCCTGCACTTTCATTGGACTAAACATTTTATAAGTATTATTTTTTTTTTATATTTTTTTGTCTCAGATATTTGAGGTTTCCTAACAAACACCACTGGAATTTCACAGAAAATAATTGTTACATGTACTTTTTATTGTGACTGATTTTCCCGTCTGCTTGGAGACGCCACACCTTCATCAAGGAAGAATGGTTTGAGATTCATTGATCATGCTGGACAAATTATAGTCAAATATATTGTTTTTCAGCACTGATTCAGTTAAAATTGTGACGAGCACAATTTAAGACCAACTTCACATACAGTTTCTTGAGTGGCTTTTTGTTACTTTTGTTTTTAAAAGATTCCATGAAATTTATTTAGTATCAGATTCTTTGTTTATAGTGATTAAATGTGCCTTTACAGGACTTTACAGATATACACTATAATGTTCCACTAATTCTTTTTCAGTGTAAAAGAAAATGGATTTTATGATATTACACATCTAAATTGTGGTTTTTATGGAAAAAAAAATTTACTACAAATGTAAAAACTACAAATTAAAGCTGCCAAATGTATTTTCTTCTTCTGTGTGGTTTATGTTTAAATGTGAAGCTGTATTTCCCTGAGTGAGCCGTGACAGTTGCACAGCATCATGACCATTTAACCTCAGAGCATTCTTCTTCGTCTGTTTTGGGTGCTTAGTTAAATGTGGAGGTCAGAGGTCAAACTGCCTCATTCTTTCCTTTTATCTGAAATTTCCAACATGTCAGCTGCTGTATTTATGAATTGTACAGATCCATCTCAAAATAAAAGTCATTGGCAGGCTGACCCCTCCAGACTGCAGTCTGATTTTAGAAAACATCATTTCACAGAGACAGTGCTTATTAGAGTGGTGAATGATTTTCTGTGTGCAGTGGATTTGGACACCACAATGGTTTTGGTGCTTTTCGAGCTTAGTGCTGCGTTTGATACTGTGGATCATCGTGTTTTACTTGATAGGCTGGAAAATTACTTTGGGATTACTGGAAGTGTCCTTGCTTGGGTGGCGTGATACTTGTCCAGTCGTTCTCATTGTGTTGTGTATAATAACACTACCTCTGGCCTTGGTGAAATGACATTTTGGATTACACAGGGGTCTGTTAGGCCCCTTGCTTTTCTCACTTTATATAGCGCCCCTTGGGCATATTCTGCGGCATTATGGGATTGCGTTTCATTGCTATGCTGATGATAATTGTACATGCTGATAACTGCTGGTAATCTTACCCATATAAAATCCTAGAAGACTGCCTTGTATCTGTGAGAAGTTGTCTAGTAACTTCTTACTTTTACATTCTGATAAGACTGAAATGATGGTTCTTGGTCCAGCCAGACATCAGCATCAATTTGACCAGCTGCCGCTTAGTTTGGGTTTGTGTGTTGTACATCATACGGACAAGGTGAGGAATCTTGGGGTACTTTTTCATCCTATGTTGTCTTTTGACCTCCACAATCGAGATATTATGAGGACTGCCTTCTTCCATCTGCGAAATATAGCGAGGATTCGTCCCATCCTGTCTACAGCTGATGCTGAGACTTTGATACATGCATTCATCTCTTCCAGATTGTGTTATTGTAATGCTTTATTTTCTGGTCTGCCACAGTCCAGCATTAGGGGTCTTCAGTTAGTGCAGAATGCTGCTGCCAGACTTTTGACACAAAGTAGAAAGTTTGACCACATTACACCCATTCTGGCGTCCCTTCATTGGCTTCGGGTTTAAAATTGTCTATAAAATTGTTGATGGACTGGCTCCTTCCTACCTGGCAGACTTGGTCAAGCCTTATGTACCGGCACTGCCTTTGCGTTCGCAGGGCGCAGGGGTTCTGTGTGTTCCAAGGGTGAATAAGAAGTCTGGGGGGTATAGAGCCTTCTCTTACCATGACCCTACTCTTTGGAACGATCTACCTGCAGCTATAAGGCAGTCTGACACAGTGGAGACTTTTAAATCAAGACTGAAGACCCATTTTTTAAGACTGTCTTATCATTAATTAGTTACCTCCGCCAAGGAGGTTATGTTTTCGTTCAGGTTTGTTTGTTTGTTTGTCTGTCTGTCTGTCTGTCAGCAGGATAACTCAAAAGGTTTTGAACAGACTTTAATGAAATTTTGTGGAGTGGTTAGAAATGACAAGAGGAACAAGTGATTAAATCCCGATGCTAACGCGTTAGCATGTCTATGGCATTTTCAATGTTAAAAGTTATCATTAAGTAGTTGCAGCTGTCATCACGTTTGGGTGCATTTGTTTTCAAATTGTAATATTTCTTAAATTTATTTTTACCTCCACCAAGGAGGTTGGAAATGACAAGAGAAACAAGTGATTAAATTTTAGTGGTAATCCGGATCACGATCCGGATCCCGATGCTAATGCATTAGCATGTCTATGGCATTTTCAATGTTAAAAGTTAGCATTAAGCAGTTGCAGCTGTCATCACGTTCGGGTGCATTTGTTTTCAAATTTATTTTTGTTTATATATTAATAATCTAATGATTATTATATACAATTTTAGAGAAACAGACAAAAAGAAATAGATCACTGTGCCAAGTAGGGAATCTCTTTAGGGTCAGTGACCCTATGGCCTTGTTTAGAGAAGTGTTTCATAAATATTAAAAATTCATATATTTGCAGTTTAGTTGAATAATAAATTGAATTTTGTCTCTTATTTGTTTTTGTCTATAAGCACATGCAATCTCAATATCAGTGCAGATGACAGTAGCTCATGGGAAAGGTGCAAGTTGCAATAAACTGTGATGCCAAGCGCTAAGGATACATGCTATCCAGTCACAGCAGATGAAACTTTTTTACTACTGAGCAAACATCATTGTTACACTTTTTTAGGTTCAATGATTCCACGGCGTGTAGATGTTATGGCATCAGTGAACCCATGGCCTTGGCAGAGGTTTGCACTCTCTGAGTGCTTCTAGTTTATTCTGTTTTTATTCTACTGTGTTTTACGTTTTTATTGTGCCCTTTTTGATTTTAATTTACTCTGTTGTTATGAATTGTGTACTTGTGAAGTCCCTTGGGGTGACTGTCGTGAGATGGTGCTATATAAATTAATAAACTGAATTGATTGATTGGTAGTGTCAACCCAAACAATGAGTCAGCACTTCTGTCTTTGTGTGCCCTGCCCACTGTTGGAAGCTCCTGTTTACTACATATTTTGCAGCAGTGAAACAGCTGAGAGGAGGTAAGCTCAAACACCCGCGCACACACACGCACATTATTCCTTAACAGCATATGGCAGTGCCACTGTAAGGCAGAGGTCTTAGAAAATAAAGCAGTTTTGACTTGTGGTTTTGATTTATAAATCAAATTAATCCCGATGAATAACTCCATTAATGTCAGTTCTGTCATTTGTACAAAGTTAAAATGTAACACATATCTTTTAATTTTAAATACTGCACTAATTCTGAAATTTTGTAACAAACACAGACAGATGCCAAAGGGATTATGAGTACAAACCGACATGTTAATGTGAGGTGTGTGTTGGTGTTGACATATAAATGTGCTTTTGTAAAATATGCCTTTTTTTAATTTGTAAAGATAAAAAAAAAATTTTGCAAAAGCCAAAAGTCAAGTTGGGATTAGACAACCGTCTGATATAACCGGGGTCAAAATAAATAGAACACTGCCATCTATAGGCGGCCAGATGCTGAGACCCTAACCCATAATCCTTTGCGCGCCAGAGAGTTGCTACGGTTTAAACAGCACAGAGAGAAAACATGACGGCAATTGTAAATGAACATTATACAACCAAAATGTACATTTTTACTTCTTTTCATCAGCTGCAGCAAGAGGCTGCAACAACTCTCTGGTACGCAAAAGATTATGAGATATCTCAATACTTAGGGTGAATACCGCCATAAACACTACTGGTCAGTAGATGGCAGTAAAACTGTGAAAACTTGCCAAAACAAATATTCGAAATAAATAACCCATGTCTGCTACTGCTACGTTTAAGCTGCGTGGAATTTAAGAAATGTAAACTGAATTTCAGACATCTTAATATATTACTCTGGAACAAAGATGACAGACAGTGTTTGACATAAACAGGGTGTTAAAGAGGAAACTGGAAATGATTGCAGCTCACAATGATTCCAATTGAAAATAATGCAGCAACAACCTGAGCTTCTTCTGGCATTTTTACATAAAACAAACACAATAATAACATCTATAAACCCAGAGAATATATTCACGAGAGTTTTAGGCACAATATACAAAGAGTTTAATGCTGTTGTCCATGTGGAGCCTGATCAGAGCATCTCAAATGCATTTCTCCTGTCATGAATGTACTGAGATTACCCATAATGCACTGGAGGCAGCATGTCCACACTATTAGTCCACAAAATTAGTGCATTACTTTAAAACTAAAACATTTATCTGATATTTTCACTTTATAAAACTTCAGACATGACGTTAATTTAAATAAGTTGTCCGAAATTAGTTTGGTTAAAATTTTAACCATAAGTTAAAACTGTGTGCCTCTGGATGACTTGGGTGATATTGCTAGCATATCAGTATGGGGTAAAAAAAAAAAGAAAGGAAGAGCTTTTTTCTTTTGTGTTCTTTTGTTTCTGTGACCAGTTCTTCTTTGTTTACAGAGAATAGACCAGTTTCTCCTGGAACTATACTTTCCTCTGTTTGCAAAGAACAGAACTGTACTACTACAAAACATTTAACAGGTAGAAACTCAAATCTTTGATATCAGACTTCATAAATGTTTGTAACTATTAAGCTTTGTTCACCATGCCTGCAAAAATATGTTAGCGGTCTAAAAATTATCAGACCAAAATTTATTGGAAAATAATTAGTCCGCTGATGGTTTTCAAATTTATCTGAAAAGCTAATCCCATAATGAAAACATTATCTTTGAATTAGTGGATAAGCGGAACTGTGCCCACCATAGTGCACTGACACACTATGGTGTGTCAGTGCACTATGGTGGGCACACACATACACACACAGACAGATTGACAGCAGCTAGCAAAGAAATGAAAAGATTTAAAAATGTTCCTGACTGATGGCATTGGAGTTGCTTCATACATGCAAATAATGTTTAACTCAACAACTAATGTGTGATTTTATCAGCTCCTGCCTTCACCAGTTTTAGATGTGGGTTTAGGTAAAAAAAAAAAAAGTGTTACAAAGTTGATAATTAAAGAATGGAATCGTAAAGTTACATGACAATGAGCAACTAATAAACAGAATGAAGGGCAGCGGCACACAAACACAGTGATGTAAACAAAAGCCTTGGCAACCAAGGCCCAAAACAAACATACAAAACCATGATGACACCTTAACAGTTTGGATCAATATACAACTTAACATTTTGAGTATTTAACATTTTCTTTCCAGTGGTAATTTTAGCTTTTCATTCATAATGGGCAATACGTATGTACTTGAAATATACAGCACTTCACTTTCCCACATTTGGTTATGTTACAACCTTATTCCAAAATGGAGTAAATTAAATTTTCCCTAAAAAATTCTACTCACAACGCCCCCTAATGAAAACATGAAAATTTTTAGGATTTTTGCAAAATTTATAAAAAAAAAACTAAGAAATCACATGTACGCAAGTATTCACACCCTTTGTTCAATACTTTGATGCACCTTTGGCAGCAATTACATCCTCAAGTCTTCTTGAATATGATGCCACAAGCTTGGTGCATCTTTGTTTTGTCCATTCCTCTTTGCAGCACCTCTCAAGCTCCATCAGGTTGGATGGGGAGCGTCGGTGCACAGCCATTTTCAGATCTCTCCAGAGATGTTCAATCAGATTCAGGTCTGGGCTCTGGCTGGGCCACTCAAGGACATTCACAGAGTTGTCCTGAAGCCACTCCTTTGATATCTTGGCTGGTCACTGTCCTGCTGAAAGATGAACCATTGTCCCAGTCTGAGGTCAAGAGCACTCTGGGGCAGGTTTTCATCCAGGATGTCTCTGTACATTGCTGTATTCATCTTTCCCTCAATCCTGACTAGTCTCCCAGTTCCTGCCACTGAAAAACATCCCCACAGCATGATGCTGCCACCACCATGCTTCACTGTAGAGATGATGCCTGGTTTCTTTCAAACATGATGCCTGGCATTCGCACCAAAGAGTTCAATATTTGTCTCATCAGACCAGAGAATTTTGTTTCTCATGGTCTGAGATTTCTTCAGGTGCCTTTTGTCAAACTCCTTGTGGGCTTCCATGTGTCTTTTACTAAGGCGTGGCTTCCGTCTGGCCACTCTACCATACAGGCCTGATTGGTGGATTGCTGCAGAGATGGTTGTCCTTCTGGAAGGTTCTCCTCTCTCCACAGAGGAATGCTGGAGCTCTGACAGAGTGACCATCAGCTTCTGGTCACCTCCCTAACTAAGGCCCTTCTCCCCTGATCACTCAGTTTAGACGGGTGGGCAGCTCTAGGAAGAGTCCAGGGGCCTCATGTACAAAGACTTGCATTGACTTTCTACTAAAAGTTGGTGTACACCAAAACGCTGAATCCGGCGTAAGCACAAATATATTCAGATGTATCAAAGTGTGCGTAGGCATGAGTAGAACATGTTCGGTTTCTACATCCCACTGAACGTGGAATTGAGCGTGGAACCAAACTGCTCTCTGGTCACGCCCCATTTAAATATGCAATTTCATGTAAATAGGCCCTTTGAGCAGGGATTCCCCACAATGTCACATCAGACAACATGAACACAGGAAAGAAATTATACTATAGATGACTGGAAATTATGTGGAGACATGCAGGGACAGTTTATTCGGTGCGCTGTAAAACAGATTAATCACGAAACTGGAAAAATGTTCGTGGGAGTGCCGAAAAGCGTGTGTGTGAGGCCGACATGCAGAACAGCGCGCACACATATTAAAAAGGTGAGGTGTGCTTCTGCTGACAGTGTGACATTCACAATTTACACAAGCGTGTATTGACAAATACTGAACACAGGAAGCCTGTTAAGAAGATCACCATCAAGCAAAAAAAAACAAAACAAAAAAAAACAAAAACCCTTAATAATAATAAAAACATATTTGAATGCACACATGCCCGAATGTGTCCGCTCTGGTTTTTGTTCAGAACAATTACACAAACTATTTAAACACAAGCACCCCCGTCCCCCCAATTCCGCGCCGTGCAACCTAATGCACATTGATGGAATGAAAATGTTCCTATTAACAGAAACAAACTCATCATGTGATGGCGCCTTTATAGTAAAATGTGTGCAGTCAGTAGCTCTGATTGCATTCAGGAAACTGGCTGCAAAATGCGCTGTAATGTTGGAATGTACCTAATGACATCTGGATTACGGCTCGGCGCAAGGTTGACTGGCACACTCCTGACCGATCAGCCAGCTCACGCTGGAATGCCCCTGTTGCCAGGAAGCCACTGCATGGTCAGCACCTGTGTACAAGACAACCCACGGCTCCACATTGTATTGCGCACTGGGCCGACTGCAGTCCTGTGCACAACTCCAGTCACAGTGGCCTTGGTAATCAAAATCAGTTTGAGCCAATTATCCTCATTTGGACGTAAATCCTCGCATTCTCTGAATACACGCTCACATCGGATAGCACCATTTGCAAGGTCCTCTGATAACGCCACTGTTAGTGCCATTTTATGCATCACTTTGCACTTGTTTTTATATCCATCTATATAAGGGTGATTCTTAGACTACGGGCACTTATGTCCTTCGATCATATTGTATGAAAAACAGCAAAAAGGGGAAATTCCACACTTTTAGTTATCTTTACAATGAAAGTGTGTTAAGAAATTTGTTCTAGTAGTCTATGATGACTTTTTCACCTTTTTTGAGCATCATTATATGCAAATATTGCCGTTTTGTGCTTGTCCCACGCCCAGACTTTTGATCTTCAATGATAAAAATGAATGGTAAAGAAACATTTTTTCTGTTTTAAAATATCTCAATAAAATATCAGTAAAATAATCAAAACATAATTGGGGTATTCAATGTCATACAACTGTTGTGATTTTTTTTAAACAAAATGTAGTTGTCCCACACTATTGCCGTAATTTCCACAACACTGTAATGCCCCTTTAAACAGTTTGTATGAAAGATTGTTTGGGTAGTTTCTATGGAGATAAACAGTGACATCAGAGCACATGTATATAGCGCCAAATCACAGCAAACAGTTGCCCCAAGGCGCTTTATATTGTAAGGCAATGGTGTGGTGGAAATTACATTTACAAGGCCAATAGTGCCTGTAGTTAAAGAATCACCCATAATTGCAAACATGGGTGTGTTAAATGTTCATTCGTGTCTCTGATGTGTACATCACTGATGACTTCTTGTTTTCACATTAATAGTTCCCTGCGTCCTGTAAATATTGGAGAGCACAATAGCTGTAGAAACGTGCGTACGCCAGCCAGGATTTTTGCGCGACGCACCGCACATTTCCACACTCAAGTCACTTTTGATACATCTGCATGTGGATGTGGAGAGGGGCATATCCCAGGTTTTTGTGTGTATGCATGCTTTGTACATAAGGCCCCTGATGGATCCAAACTTCTTCCATTTACAGATGATGGAGGCCGCTGTGCTCATTGGGACCTTCAAAGCAGAAGAAATGTTTCAGTTCCCTTCCCCAGATTTGTGCCTCAAGACAATCCTGTCTCGGAGGTCTACAGACAATTCCTTTGACTTCATGCTTGGTTTGTGCACTGAAGCTCAACTCTGGGCTTCATGGCAAAAAGCTGTGAATACTTATGTAAATGTAGTTTCCTAGATTGTCTTTTAATTTATCAAATTTGTAAAAATCTTAAAAAAAAATACTCCCCCCCACATTTATAACACATAACATAAAATGTGGAAAAAAATGAAGCGCTGTGAATACTTTCTGGATGCACCGTATAAAACTGGAAGGCAACGACTTTTGCCATTAAAGAATCAAACAGTGTAGAACCTCTGCAAACTTCAATTATATATCATGAAGACTTAATTATCACACTAGTTCTAGTCTACAATGACAATTTATGTTAAGTATGAAGCAAGTCAAAGATCATCCTTCTGGGAAAGGGCAGGGGGAAATTCCCCCCCTCCAAAAATAATAATAATAGTCATACTGAAGACACCATTGGCATGAATCAAATCATTAACCAATTATGTTTTTGGCTAGATTCAAATGTTGTCCTCAGGTGACCTGCACCTTCAGAATAAAAGTCAATGTGGACATTAGCAACTGAAGACTTATTTAAAAAACAAAGTCATCACAAAACAAGCATTTGGATAAAGACTCTGGAGAGTTTTAATTATTTCCTGATTCCACATAAAACAAATATAAAAAAAGTTGAGCACTCAGAGTCATCCTATAATCATTTTCCAGCTCCGTCTGCACTCAGAACGCATGTTAAAAAAAAAAAAAAAAAAGCATTCATATGAATACAAGTACTATGCAAAAATTTGTAATAAAAAAAACAAAACAACAAAAAACAGTAAATCAAACAAAAATAAAAACAACAACAGCAGATTTTTGAGGGTTTTGTTTGAATTCCTACTCATGGTAGATGTCCGTGTGTTTGCACAACATTCACCAAACAGAAAAAAAAACAAAAACAAAAAGAGGAGGAGCTGGTTGTCGGTTTTGTGCATCTCAGAGTTGCAGAGCACAGAACTGCTGGTACACGGCCAGGATGTGGTGGTCGAGCTCAGCTGTGAACAGCAGGTTCTCCAGCGTTCCCATGTACTGCTGGATGGTCACGTGATGCTACAGGACCAGAACACAGGACGTGACTCAGAGAAAATGTGCACGTTAGCGCCGTCTGTGCGTGAGCATGTTTTACCATCAGGAAGATCTGCTGCAGCCGCTCGATGCAGTTTTTGTACCACGGCGTGCTGATGTCCACGCTGCCCGTCTCACAGCGGACCAAATGCTCCGTCAGCAACATGATGAAACGCTGTGGCGTGAAACGACACCTTTAATAAAGTCTGCAGGTCACGACCCAGCTCTGTGTTCACATTCAACTCTCTGAAGCAGCTTCTGACTATTTAACTCCTTCTAGGCTTTTTTTTTTTTTTAAATTGCATGTGCAAGTTTGACACCTCAATGGAATCGGCACAATTACAGCTCAAAATGAGTAGAACTCAAAATGTTTTTTTTTTTTTTTTTGTAGGAAACAGGAAAAGACGACATCATTATTTATGGATATACAGTAGGGTAAAAATGTATTTAGTCATTCCCTGATTGTGCAAGTTCTCCTACTTAGAAAGATGAGACAGGTCTGTCATTTTCACTTCAACTGTGAGAGACAAAATGAGGAAAAAAAAAAAATCCAGGAAATCACATTGTAGGATTTTAAAAGAATTTATTTGTAAATTATGGTGGAAAATAAGTATTTGGTCAACAACAAAAGTTCAACTCAATACTTTGTAACAATCTTTGTTGGCAATGACAGAGAGGTCAAACGTTTCGCGCAAGTCTTCACCAGGTTTGCACACATTGTAGCTGGTATTTTGGCCCGTTCTTCCATGCAGATCTCCTCTAGAACAGTGATGTTTTGGGGCTGTTGCCGGGCAACATGGACTTTCAACTCCGTCAACAAATTTTCTATAGGGTTGATGCCTGGAGACTGGCTAGGCCACTCCAGGACCTTGAAATGCTTTTTACGGAGCCACTCCTTTGTTGCTTGAGCGGTGTTTGGGATCATTGTCATGTTGGAAGACCCAGTTATGTTGCATCTTCAGTGCTCTCACTGAAGGAAGAAGTTTTAGCTTAAAATCTCATGATACATGGCCACGTTCATTCTTCCCTTAACACGGATCAGTCATCCTGTCCCCTTTGCAGAAAAACAACCCCAAAGCATGATGTTTCCATCCCCATGCTTCACAGTAAATATGGTGTTCTTGGGATGCAACTCAGCATTCGTCTTCCTCCAAACATGACGAGTTGAGTTTTTAACCAAAATGTTCTATTTTGATTTCATCTGACCACATGATATTCTCCCAGTCCTCTTCTGGATCATCCATATGCTCTCTGGCAAACTTCAGATGGGCCTGGACATGCCTGGCACTGCAGGATTCGAGTCCCTCTCTGCGTAGTGTGTAGCCTTTGTTACTTTGGTCCCAGCCTCCTGCAGGTCATTCATCAGATTCCTCCGTGTTGTTCGGAGATTTTTGATCACTGTTTTCATCATCATTTTGACCCCACGGGATGAGATCTTGCGTGAAGCCCCAGATCGAGGGAGATTATCAATGGTCTTGTATGTCTTCCATTTTCTTACAATTGCTCCCACAGTTGATTTGTTCACACCAACCTGCTTGAATATTGTAGATTCACTCTTCCCAGCCTGGTGCAGGTCTACAATTTTCTTCCTGGTGTCTTTCGACAGCTCTTTGGTCTTGGCCATGGTTGAGTTTGGAGTCTGACTGTTTGAGGCTGTGCACAGGTGTCTTTTATACAGATGAGTTCCAACAGATGCCATTAATACAGGTAACAGGTGGAGGACAGAAGAGCTTCTTAAAGAAGTTACAGGTCTGTAAGAGCCGGAAATCTTGTTTGTTTGTAGGTGACCAAATACTTATTTTCCACCATAATTTACAATTAAATTCTTTAAAAATCCTACAATGTGATTTCCTGGATTTTTCTTCTCATTTTGTCTCTCATAGTTGAAGTGTACCTATGATGAAAATTACAGACCTCTCTCATCTTTCTAAGTAGGAGAACTTGCACAATCATGGGCCCGCTGTACATCATCCCTGACAGATGAACCAGAAGCAGAAATGATCATTTTACAGGACACCTAGAAGTCACAAATTCAAATACAGTAGTGTTCAGAATAACAGTAGTGCTATGTGACTAAAAAGATTAATCCAGGTTTTGAGTACATTTCTTATTGTTACATGGGAAACAAGGTACCAGTAGATTCAGTAGATTCTCACAAATCCAACAAGACCAAGCATTCATGATATGCACACTCTTAAGGCTATGAAATTGGGCTATTAGTTAAAAAAAAAAAAAAAAAAAAAAAAAAAAAGTAGAAAATGGGGTGTTCACAATAACAGTAGTGTGGCATTCAGTCAGTGAGTTCGTCAATTTTGTGGAACAAACAGGTGTGAATCAGGTGTCCCCTATTTAAGGATGAAGCCAGCACCTGTTGAACATGCTTTTCTCTTTGAAAGCCTGAGGAAAATGGGATGTTCAAGACATTGTTCAGAAGAACAGCGCAGTTTGATTAAAAGTTGACTGGACAGGGGAAAACTTATACGCAGGTGCAAAAAATTATAGGCTGTTCATCTACAATGATCTCCAATGCTTTAAAATGGACCAAAAAACAAACAAACAAACAAAAAAAACAGACGCATGGAAGAAAACGGAAAACAACAATCAAAATGGATAGAAGAATAACCAGAATGGCAAAGGCTCACCCATTGATCAGCTCCAGGATGATCAAAAACAGTCTGGAGTTACCTGTAAGTGCTGTGACAGTTAGAAGACGCCTGTGTGAAGCTAATTTATTTGCAAGAATCCCCCGCAAAGTCCCCCTGTTAAATAAAAGACGTGCAGAAGAGGTTACAATTTGCCAAAGAACACATCAACTGGCCTAAAGAGAAATGGAGGAATATTTTGTGGACTGTTTTTTTGTTCTTTTTGGGTCCAAGGGCCGCAGACAGTTTGTGAGACAACCCCCAAACTCTGAATTCAAGCCACAGTTCACAGTGAAGACAGTGAAGCATGGTGGTGCAAGCATGTTTCTCCTACTATGGTGTTGGGCCTATATATCGCATACCAGGTATCATGGATCAGTTTGGATATGTCAGAATACTTGAAGAGGTCATGTTGCCTTATGCTGAAGAGGACATGCCCTTGAAATGGGTGTTTCAACAAGACAATGACCCCAAGCACACTAGTAAACAAGTAAAATCTTGGTTCCAAACCAACAAAATTAATGCCTTGCAGATGTGAAGAAATCATGAAAAACTGTGGTTATACAACTAAATACTAGTTTAGTGATTCACAGGATTACTAAAAAAGCAGTTTGAACACAATAGTTTTGAGTTTGTAGCGTCAACAGCAGATGCTACTATTATTCTGAACACTACTGTACGTGGAAATAAATTAAATGCATAATAATGATTTCATATATTTCCTTTGTTTTTAGAATATAGAAAACTTCCTACATCTCTCCGCTCCTGCTGGGGGAACTGTGGAACGCTGACAGCTAATCGCACTCATATTCTGGATACGTTGCAAAGTCGCTGACGTATTTGACGAGCTCAAAGAGGTTTTTCAACAAGGTATTCCACCACTGCAGTCCTGGGTATAAATTCCTAAAAGTCTGTAAGGAAGGACCAACAAATATAATACAGCAGCCCTGAAGTGTAAAATAACACTGGTCAACATGAGTTTTCCCAACGGATTTTGGGTAATTTGGGGGTGCTAAATCCGAATCTGGTGTTAGTTTTTGCCAAGCACATCATGTTTTTGAGATATGAAAACATATTTCTCATATCAAGCATTGAAGCAAAAGCTGCAGTCTCGCACACACCATTCTTTCAAAGCTACTTTTATGCGTGGCAAGTGGCATCAAACTCATGAGTGAATGAGCAGGTTTTGCATAATCCATCAATACGGAACATGCAGACTGCAAAAAAATGTGATGTGAGAGGATTTGCATTCAGAACTCTAGAATTACCCTAAATCAGTACTCGAAGTCCATGCAAGAAAATTTTTTTTTTTGACTAGTGTTATTAGATGGCTGAACCCCCCAAGATACATAAAAAACTTTAAAGGTTCCCCCTTTTTACAGCCTAAAGTCATGTTTTGTTTTGTTTTTAATTCTGCTATCCTTGTTCTAATCCTGATTTTTTTTGTAGTAAATCAATACTTATTTTAATCAAGTTACACCTGCTGCTGTTCTGCAAATTCTTATATTAAATATTCTATTACGTCAATTTATTTCTTTATTTTCCCCCAGTTTCACTGACATGAAACTGAGGGCACTTCAGCAGCCGGTGAGAGAGAGAGAAATGAATAAAATAAAATTTAAATTTAGTGTCCGCGGCACCTGGAAGATGACGAGGAAAAGGTTCTTCTGTTCGCTCTGAGCCGACTCCACTTCTCCTGCAGCCTCTCGATCTGCTCCTCCAGCTGACCCTCTTCGTCCTCGCTGTTCTTGTCCATGTCTTCGTCATCGCCGCTGTCCCGCTGCATGAGCGTGAGCGAGCACGCACGCACGCACACACACACCCACACACAAAACACCCTTCCATCACATGGCTTAATTTGGCATAATTTCAGGCTCACAAACATCCTGAATCTAGTGGGAGGCCACGCCCACTGTGGTCTGATTACCCAGTTACTCCTCCATGTCATTCTTGCTGTCTGGAGTGTTTTCAAAGTGACGATCAAAACAAAGTTACCCTCTTATGCTGCTGCTTCTCCAGCTTTTCTTTGGACTCCTCCAGCTCCTTTTGGATCTTCTGGACATGTTTGTTCATTTTTCGGATGGTCGAGTGCAGGATCTCCCAAGTGAAAAGTCTTTCAAAAAATACAAACAAACAAACCCACACGGTTTGAGTTTACTGAGCTTAAGCAGAGTCCAAACACGGCCTTAGTTTCACGTCCTGACATGATGTAAAATGCGACACCTGGTGAACTCGTGAGCCATGTCCTGAGAGAAGAGCCAGTTCGCCACGGTGGCGCAGTCCACGATCTGCGTCCGAATCATTTTGTCCACCAACACCGCGATCATCTGGAATAAAGAAAGCACACACTTTTCACATGAACCCATGTGCTACTAAGATGACATTTTTGTTTTGTTGCTGTTCCAGCTGCATGTTTTCTCCACGTTACTACTCCCACGATTACAGCACCTCTGCAGCGAAATGGCAGTATTGCAACTCTCAGCTGTATTGTTGCACACAGAAAAGATTAAAACGAATGCCATAATGTGTCTGAGGTCAGACGTATTCATGCTTCATCCTCATTAAATGGAAGCAACTTTCTGCTGTCATGGTGCAGATGGAATCAGACTTCCTGTTTCTAAATCTCACACTGACACCTGACAATGAATAAAACACTGAAGCCTGTCAAAAGTTTAATTTTTACCGGTAGCAAGTGGACACACCACACACAGCACGGTTACCTGTGGGTGGTTCCTCCAGACGTCATAAACCACCCGGAGGACATGCAGTTTCCCCTCGTCGCTGTCTGTCAGGGCCTTCAGGATGTCGAGGAACCTGGAGGAGACAGACGCAGGTGAGTCCAACAGGACAAGACCTGTTAACTTGCAGTAAACTAGAGATATAAAGTTATACTATCACATTTAATCTGAGGACAGAAACGAGTAAACGTTAAGGCAGAAGCAGATCAGAGGCCGCTGATGGGACACAATGACATCCCATTTTGATGGTGTGACAGAAGAACTTTAATGACCAGCAGACTTACTTGCCCAGAGCGCTGAAGGAGTGACTGAAGGACTTGGCTGCCAGGTTGAGGAGTGACTGGAGGAAAACATCGATTTTCAGGGGATTGAAAGTCTCACCCTCATCTGCAAGAAGCAAAAAGACCAAGTGAACTCTCACCGATGAAAGTGAGTCATGAAAAAAAAAGTTATATAAAAAAAAGTTTTTGGCAAGGGCTGAAGGCCCGAAACCCCTGGTGGGGGGTTTGGGGCTTCTCCCCCAGAAAATTTTGAAATCTCAGATGCATTCTGGTGCATTTTCAGGTCTGTTTATCCACCAAAGAAATTCAATTTTTTTTTTTTTTTTGGGTCAGGTCAATTTTTTCACCCCAGAGAAGAGTCTTTTCACACAACTTGTATCATCATGATAAAAGTTGTGTGAAAAGACTATTTTCCCATATTGGCAAAAACAAAACTATAATCCACAGACTGTCAAATGGATTAGAATACAGTGTTATTACTATTTCACAAAAAACACATATACACAGACTGTTACTGTTCCATCTCTACATTTATCTAAATATTTGACTTCAGCAATTTGTGCTTTTATAACAGCTGATAGTGTCTTAAAATAAAATCTGATACAAGTAAAGCTGCATCTGCTGTTCATTAAGTCACCAATATCACTTTTAGGTCACAGGAAAACTGATTTGGGTTTAAATTAGATTCTTATTCACTTTTATGAATGGGAAACGCAATAAAACAGATTACTCCATCCAGTGCTTAAGTCGGCATTTCTGGATACTCACAACTTCAGTGTTGTGCAAAATGAACCACAAACATTTTTCACATCATTGTCTGACTTCTATGAGCATTTATATGAGTATTTATCATATTTTAAGTCACATTAATATTTCACGCACACCGTAAATTGCAGATTTAGCAGGCAAACATATCACGTTTGCATGGAGACAGTCTGAAGTAAATTCAGACCAAAGACAGAGTTTGATTTATGTGAAATAATTTGAATACCGTCAACTGACAACAAATTCTGTCAAAAACATGATATAATAAAATGAAAGACTTACCGGGAGTGTTAATGTTTCTGTATAAATGATGATTTACAAAAGTCAGGTCAGCGTTTTGGTCCATTTGGTCGAAACCACACCCATTTGAATTTATTCCTGATGAACTTAAAATCCTTTCCCTGCAGCACAACGTTTCATCCATTTGGTTTGCAGTTTCAACAGGATGCAGAGCTCATTTTAAAATCTGTAACAGCGGTCTCTCATTCACTGCTGTTGTGGACGAGCGACGGTGAAGACAGACCACAGACTAAATCCGACGTGGGCCAGGAAAACAAAATAACCCTTCTTCTTCAAGTTTACTGGCAGTTTGCAACCAGCACGGTGCATCACCGCCACCAACTGTTTGAGTGTGGAGCATTAATGGATTCTGACATATGCTATCAAAAATAACCCAGAAACCACTGCGGTAAACAAAAAACCCGGATTTCTGGGACTTCCCGGAGAACTTCCATCACTGACTCTAAAGGCAAAAACAGGATCTTGCACAGACTGGGGGGGGGGGGATTTATAAAAGTGACTTGAACAAACCGTCATCATCTTCCTGGTTGGGGTTGGGCAGTTCTTTAAGTATGGCCAGGATCTCCTCGTTGGACGCTCGGTTCTTGATGGCATTTCCTACAGTGATGGACATCGGGTAACCGGGCAACGCAGCTGTGAAGAGACAGATGTGGTCATGTCTCATTTTAGTACTCATAATTATAATAAAAAGCTGATAAATGTTTTTGACACAATCCAGATTTAATCCTCCAGAACTATGGAAGGGTTTAGATTAGTGGGGTACATCTGGACTCTACAAACCACAGAAAGAAAAATAGCTAACTAATATTTTCTACAGTAACACCCTAGTAACGTTTAAAGATGCTTTAAGTAAATGCTTCCTGTGTTTAAAAGCTACATTTCATTCTTCCCTTTGAAAACGTCAGCAGGAGTGAAATGATCGAAACATATAACAAAAAAGTTCAGACAAAGATCAAGTTCCTGCGACTGTGCAGCAAATATAGAAACTCTTAAACACAAAAATGTTGCTTACAACCGGTTTCTTCTCCGTATTTGTAAATGAATATGGGCTCAGCTGGGATGAGGGCCGAGAAAGTGGACGGGACAATGTCCACTATCCGCTGATGGTACGAGAGTCTGCAAAAAAAAAAAACAGGGCAAACTTTATTTCAGCGACACTTTCACAGGAAGTGACAAAAAAAAAAAAAAATAAACAATAATCTTTTTCTAATCTAAATGACAGGAAAATCAGAACACAACAATTTATGAAACGATTAAAGCTGCCCCACCTCATGGACTTCTCCAGAACCTCTTTGACAAACTTGGGTTTGGGTTTATCTAGTTCCACGGTCAAGCAGTCGGCCCTTTAAATACGATCACATCGTCAATAACCACGATTAACTTCCATTTCAACAACATTAAATTTGAAACACTCACCAATCATCCCCAGCTCCATCGAAACTGAAAGTTGCTCAGATGGTGAGAAAACCAATTTATTAACCTGGAAGAGCAACGCCAGAATTACATCACACAGAAATTAATTGTGCAGGGTTTGTTGGTTTAGTAAATGTGAAAATGTTACCTGTCTATGCAGGTGGTGTTCATGGTGTCCAGTCTCATATACAACATCTCTGTAGCTTGAGCCAGCTAGCACACAAATGTTAAGGGACAAATGTTATTTCAAAGTGAAGGCAAATTTGTTTTCAGGGAGTTACCCGTTACTAGCAGAATAACAACACAATCATGAGAATCGATTTTAACAGGAAAGATTACATGGTTTAAAATAAATTAAATAATTTACTCTAAAATATATCACGAATCAAAACACCTGCTAAACACTTTTTTATAGACGCAACTGCCTATAGTGTCATTTTCACATGAAGCCATAAAGTCATGGAAATACAGTTAAACTGTGATTATGTTGTGTGACTCAGTGGACTTTTTGCACCGCAGGCTCATTGAAGCGTTATATCTTTGATATATATATACATATATATATATATATTCAGAATTTAAACTTTGAAGGAGCAAATTTACAAATGAAAATAGTGCAGGTCAAACTACTGTTCAAATAAGAGCATTATTAAAGGGGTCATACGGTGCAAAACTAGTAATGCTGTGATTTAATACTGACCGTCCAAAAAGTGAAAAATACCATGATATGCATTTTAGGTCATATCACCCACCCTGACTTATCAATTTCACAAAACAACTTATTGATTATTAGTGGTGACGTATCCTTGAAGAAGACACAGATCCCCAAAGTGCTTAACTTATGATTTCACTCAAATGTGGGATAACATAGTAAAGGAAGAAGAAAGGTCTGTCACTGAACCACACACTTTAACATAGTGCACATAAACTGTAAAATCTGCATCATCTTGTTGGCTGACAAAAGTTTCAGTCATAGTGTAGCTCACAGTACTTTCTTCATAAATCCAGATATTTCCTGGCGTGCTGCAAGAGGTCATCATCAAACCGAGTAAGGATACAACTTGGGGTAACGATCCTGGCTGCAGTTTGCAGAGTTCAATAAGTAATGTAGTGTACATGACGTCAATGTGAGGTGGAGACGGCAGCTGGAAAAGTTCTCCAAAGATCACCTGAAAGAGGAAATAATTGTTTTAAGCTTTTCACTTATTGCTCAAAGTGAATTTAAACAAAAACAAGAGGAAATGCAGTACCTCCACGATGTGATAATTGAGCGGAATCTTATTTTTCCCCGGATAGCTGAGTAACTGAGCTGCACTAAAAGGTGGGAAAAACAAACAAACAATTGTAAACAAACATTTGTGTCGATGAGGATGTTCAAGCTAACCAAAGTGACCGCTGACAAACCAGGTTTTCCTTTCTCTCCAGTGGGTCTTTATGATGCAGTGCAGGTTTTCCTCTATGACACATCTTTCCACAGAATGGCTACCGGGCATAACAGGACCCTGAGGGGGGAGAGCGGGGAGAAACGTCTGCCTTAAACTGAAGTGGAAAACTATGTAAAATGTTGGCATAAACAAAAAAATGTGCTACTTGATGGCTTCTGGTGCATTTTTGAGTGTCACTTTTGTTGTCTGTATGCACATTATTTTAGTAGTACTTGTACTATAACTAATAATAATAATAGTAATAATTACTGCAATTAGCATTTCACTGGGATTCAGTTCTGCACCACCTTCCATCTCTCTCTCTCTCTCTCTCTCACACACACACACACACACACACACACACACACACACACACACACACACACACACACACCCACACACCACACACACACACCACACACACACACACACACACACACACACACAAGCCGTAGCTTTTGTGGTGTTTGTTTCTGCTAACTGCGACCGGTAAGGGTCTAATGGTTACAGAAACTGACATGTGACCATTGTTATGTTTGGGGAATAAGACAAATCTGAAATAAAGCAGCACGCTGTCTATGTACACAGACCAAGTAACAACTCTGGAGCGTCAGTGTAGTCAACATGCGGAACACAACCCGTGGCATGGGATACTGGGCATCTGGCATGTGTCCCGGTGGTGTGAAGGGGGGCAGGTCGTGCTGCAGTGCCTCACAAAGCACGCTGTCAAAGCAATGTCGTACGGCGCAGGATGTGACGCTCCTGCCAGCGGTCTTTCTTCAGCTTCTGAATCTGGGACCAGAGGCAGTCCAGGTACTAGACACATGACAGAGAATGGCTAACATTAAAAGAGTCCTTCATCTGGAGAAGCAGCCAAAACAACAAGTCTGACAAAGTCAACACAGGTCATTTGTCAGTCCCTCACCTCCTCTTGTGGGTGAGGTTTTTCTGCTGTCCACACCTGCAGCATAGAGACATGCGTCTTTACTCGCCTCCTGAAAGACACCAAAATGTGACAGTAACAAATCTGATTGCACTTTTTGACTCGAGTGAAATAACAACGAGATGATATCCACTGTAGCCCGGTTGGTCTTTCCCAGCTGCCGGGGTCCAACACTGATAATGTCCAGAGAAACACCCCACATTCACAAAATGTTCCCTCTGAATTGGTACTATAGAGGTGAATGACAGGTACTCAGGGCACACTAACATTTAAATCCTCTCTGATTTGACCAAGAAAACGTAGGTCAAGTTCGGCGTCCTCTGAATTCACACAAAAGGGTTGTGAGATGAAGTTAAAACCTTAAACAATCTTGTGTCTGCAATGACTTTGTGTTGAGTAGTCACATGGCAGAGGTCATGAAAGCACAGCTGGATGCAGGAACCACATTTCTACAGTTCCTGCACTGCAATGACGTGAGCTAATATACAGAAGTAAGACGGATATAGGCCCTGAGGCCAGCAGGCCCAATGATTATCCACAGTTCCTTAATTGCGAAGTGGAAGAGAGCGCTTACGACTCCTCCTGGACAGGATGCCAATCCACTGCATGGTTACTTCCCCAGATAAGACCAGTACACATTGAGAACTGGGTGGACTGGAACAGTACAGATGAAGCGTCTTGTCCATGAACACAGATGGGTAACATGAAGCACAAACCTGGAATAGAACCCTGGTCTATATATGGGCAGCCCAACTCCTATCTCAGAGCTGCCTGCTTAATTTATATATAAAAATAATTAAATCAACACTGTGCTCCTCTAATTACTTTGAGCAGTGTACGAGGTCTATTAAAAAAGTATCCAACCTTATTATTTTTTTCAAAAACCTTATGGATTTGAATCACGTGTGATTACATCAGACATGCTTGAACCCTCGTGGGCATGCGAGAGTTTTTTCACTCCTGTCGGTTACGTCATTCACCTGTGGGCAGTCTTTGAGTGAGGAATGGCCCACCCTCTCGTCGATTTTTTCATTGTTTAGGAATGGCTCAGAGACTGCTGCTTTGTTTGATCAAAATTTTTTCAAAGCTGTAAGGCACAACTGAGTGGACACCATTCGATAAATTCAGCTGGTTTTCAGTAAAATTTTAACGGCTGATGAGAGATTTTGGTCTGGTAGTGTCGCTTTAAGGACGGCCCACAGTGCCTGACGGCGATCTGCGCTTCGAGGCGGCAGCATCTCGCCGTTTCAAGTTGAAAACTTCCACATTTCAGGCTCTGTTGACCCAGGAAGTCGTCAGAGAACAGAGAACTTTCAGAAGAAGTCGGCATGAGGAGTTTATTCGGAGATTCCATTGTTAACGGACATTTTGTAATGAAAGAACGTGCGGCCAGAGTTGCATGTCGGCCGGACCCGACCGCGGGGGTCGCGACAGGAAAAACACCTCTGTTGGAAACCTTAACGGGCAAGTTGGAACATGCCCAAGCTGTTAAACAATTTCTCAGTTACTCACTTGTTGAAAGCCATCAAAAGCCGCCTGAATTTTACAAATGGTTTTCAACACGGAGGTGTTTTTCCTGTCGCGGCGCACACAGATTCGCCGAGTCATCACGGAAACGACTCGGCGAATTTGCGCGCACGTCTTTCATTAAAAAATGTCCTTAAACAGTGGAATGTCCGCATAAAGTCCTCATGCCGGCCTCATCTGAATCTTCTCTGTTCTCTCACGACATCCTGGGTGAATTAAGCCTTAAATTAGGATGTTTTCAGGTCGAAACAGGCCGACAACAGCGCCTGGAAGCGCTGCAGGACGTCCTGTTCTGTGGGAAGTCCTTACACCGACAGAAACACCCCATAATCTCTCATCAGCCGTTAAACTTTTCACCGAAAACCAGCTTAATTTCTCGAATAGTATCCACTCGGATATTCCTCACAGGTCCAGAAAAATTTTTGATAAAGCAACGCGCGCCGTCTCGAGCAGCGTGTGAAACAAAGGAATTCAGCCGAGAGGGCCACATCTCACTCAAGGCCTGCCCACAGGGAAATGACGTCACCGACACGCGTGAAAAAACTCACGCATGCGCACGAGGGTTCAAGCATGATTGGTGTAAT
Source organism: Thalassophryne amazonica (assembly GCF_902500255.1). Classification (NCBI taxonomy): domain Eukaryota; kingdom Metazoa; phylum Chordata; class Actinopteri; order Batrachoidiformes; family Batrachoididae; genus Thalassophryne; species Thalassophryne amazonica. The sequence goes on along the minus strand of NC_047113.1, from coordinate 75,902,989 downwards.
CGCACGTCATTCAAATCCATATAGTTAAAAAAAATAAATAAATAAAAGGGTCAGTTTATTGTCTAACAGACCTCGTACATACAATATAATGCGACTTATCTGTAGACGTGTACGGAGTATTGCTGTTTTTTTAAGAGTTTGGGAGAACCAATGTTCTGGTGCCACTTGTATAAGGAAAAATCATGCGTTTGTTATTAACGAGAGTTACGGGCAAAAGACACAACTGCAAGTTGATTTTTGTCAGCCCGTCTTATTTTTACCAAAAGTTAACTTCTCAAATTATTAACAGTTGAGACTTTTGCTGCACATTTGAACAGCTTTTGTCCCCATCTAGCAGGTGATGTGAGAATTTCAGGGCTCCTGGTACATTTCCTACTTGAATCCCAAAATTCCTAAAAAAAAAAGCATTTATAAATGTCAGAAATGCATTTTTTTTTTTCCTGCATGCAGAGCTTTGACCTCCCAGTATTACGGTATAAAAATTTTGATTTTGAGAGTTTTACGGTTGTTGAGTTTTAAGATACAAATGTTTGCCGGAAGGAAGAAATTTCTTTGTAAATAACTCAGTTGTGAATAACTGTAATAACTATTTATATCGGACCTTTCCAGTAATCAAAACACTAAACAAAATAAACTCCAGTAATGAAACAATAAATATCAATAATAAAGACTACACTACAACTATATATATACAAAAATCCCAACTAGAGCTGAACTGATTATACAGAAAAAAAGGTGCACCTTAAATATGGTAAAAACAGCGCATAAAAATGTAGACAGCAAAGAAACCAAGTCAGTGTCTTACTTGAGGTAGCCTTCAATCTGACTGAGTAGCCGATCCATCTCAACGTCCTTCTTCTCATAAAGCTCCTTACCAACCCAGGGCAGGCAAGACAGAACAACATATACAAACCAGTCTGACCGAACCTGAAGACACAAATCAGATCACTCAAAGCAAACTTTCCACACAAGACCAAAAATTTATGTTTTATCTACTGATGATCAGTACTACCAACTAGTTGTACTTCTTCCTTGTTTTACCAGTTCTAATTGAATAATAATAGAGCTTTTACTGTCATTGTACATATATACATACAACAAAATTTGTCCTCTGCATTTAACCATCCCAATTACAGTTAGACACAATCCAACCACAAGGAGCAGTGGGCAGCCACAGTCCGTACCCGGGGACAAAATAGCGGCCAGCTGATACCAGGATCAGCATTTGTCAGTCAATTTTAGGTAAACTGTTCAAGAGAAGTTACAAACTGTACGACAAATTTATGTAGTTTTGAGTAAAAAACTTTATGTCAAACCTAAACATCTCACTGCAACACACAAGCTAAATTGTTCAATTTGTCAAGAAATGTTGTGTGGGCCGCCGAAGAGGAGGTACTGCTGGCCCACCACCACCAGAGGGCGCCCTGTCTGGAGTGCGGGCTCCAGGCACCAGAGGGCGCTGTCGCCTCACAGGAGCAGCCAGGGTGACAGCTGTCACCCATCACCTGAGACGAGACAGCTGATATCAATCAACAGGGAGGTATATCAGCAGGACGGCATCTCCACCTCATTGCCGAGATATCGCTTTACCAAGGAGGTAACGTATCCAGCCGATTATATAAACCTTAATTACCTTTTGCCTTTATACAGAGAGAGAGAAGAGCAGCAGGAAACAGTATTTGGATAAGTACTCACACTCCTGCACTTTAGTGTTTTCCTGACAAGAGGTGGAGGTGGTGTTCCACCCTGTGTGTTGCTGGGTGCAGCCGCACCCACACCTGACTGTTTCTGTTCCTTGCCAGCAGTACCGGATCCGACGAGCGGAGGCAGTGGCCACCTGGGGTTCGGGACTTGGCGGCTCCAGTATCCCCGGGGTTCGGTGGCAGAGGAAATCGGGTGGTTCCGGTTCGACTCGGACAGACGTCTCCTATCGTCGAGCCTGCCCACACGACACCTTTGGAATTTGGTTACTGCTGTATTTGTAATTTGTTGTGTTTGTTGTGTGAATTCACAACAGTAAAACTTTGTGATTTGACTTTCTCCATTGTCCGTTCATTTGCGCCCCCTGGTGTGGGTCCGTGTTCCTACACTTTCCCAACAGGATATCTCGGCCAACGTCATGGATCCCGAGGGGCGTCAACCGGCTGTTGAACGGCCAATGGAAGAACAGGACACGCAGGCGTCCGCAGGAGGGGTAATCGGTGAGTTGCAGCGGATCCTCTCCGCTTTCACGACTCGGTTAGATTTGATGACCGAGCAGAACGTCCTCCTGAACCGCAGGGTGGAGGCTCTCGCCGCACAGGTGGAAGCGCGCCCCCCGGGTGCCGCTGCGGCTCTCCCTCCCGTAGACCCTGTGCGTAACATTGACGTTCCACTGGTCGTTCAACGACCCCTCCCACCTTCCCCGGAAGCATACATAAGCCCCCCAGAGCCGTACGGAGGCTGTGTGGAGACGTGCACGGATTTCCTTATGCAGTGTTCGCTCGTCTTCGCACAGCGTCCAGTCATGTACGCGACCGATGCTAGCAAGGTAGCTTATGTAATAAACCTGCTTCGCGGCGAGGCACGCGCTTGGGCTACAGCGCTCTGGGAGCAAAAGTCACGGCTCCTTCAGACATATGATGGGTTTGTGAGGGAGTTCAGAACCGTGTTCGATCACCGCCATAGAGGAGAAACCGCTTCAACTGTGCTACTGTCAATGAGACAAGGGCGTCGGCGCGCAGCTGCCTATGCAGTCGACTTCCGCATTGCGGCTGCGAGGTCCGGCTGGAATAGCACTGCCCTCCGCGCCGCCTTTGTAAACGGACTGTCATTGGTTCTTAAGGAGCACCTGGTGGCTAAGGACGAACCGCGGGATTTAGACGGGCTCATCGATCTTGTCATACGATTAGACAACCGGTTAGAAGAACGTCGGCGGGAATGAGACGAAGGGCGTGGCCGGGCAAGCGCCGTCCCTCTCCCTTCCGGATCCGACCGCGCTCCGCCTTCCCCACGCTCCACGGCCCCTGCGCTCCGTGGGGCCACAGCTCCCCCTGCTGACGAAGCTAAAGACACGAGTAGGGCAACATTTAGGGCACCAGATGCACAGAGGAGGCAGGCCCACGGAGCTTGTTTTGTTTGTGGCTCGACAGAGCACCACGTAAGAGACTGCCCCGAGCGGTCAAACTCCAACGCCCGCCCCTAGAGACAGGGCTAGGGGTGGGCCGAGACATTCACGTGGGACACACCCACATTGCCACACGACTCCCAGTCACGATCCTTTATGAGGACTCAACCCTGAAGGCCCCAGCACTGGTGGACACGGGCTCTGAGGGGAATCTGTTGGATAGCAGATGGGCTAGGGAGATAGGGCTCCCTCTGGTGGCGCTTACCTCGCCTGTACAGGTTCGGGCACTAGATGGCTCCCTACTCCCTCCGATCACGCATAAGACACCACCTGTAACTCTGGTGGTGTCAGGGAATCACCGGGAGGTGATCGAGTTTTTGTGACTCAGGCCACCTCCCGTGTGGTTTTAGGATTTCCCTGGATGTTGAAGCACAATCCCCGGATTGATTGGCCGTCCGGGGTAGTGGTGCAGTGGAGCGAGACCTGCCATCGGGTGTGTCTAGGTTCCTCGGTTTCCTCCCGGCTCCCGAGCTAAGGAGGAGGTCAGAGTCCCGCCCAATCTGGGGGCGGTGCCGGTGGAGTACCATGACCTTGTCGATGTGTTCAGCAAAGATCTGGCGCTCACCCTTCCCCCCCACCGTCCTTATGATTGTGCCATTGATTTGGTTCCGGGCAGTGAGTTCCCGTCCAGCAGGCTGTACAACCTCTCACGGCCTGAGCGCGAATCAATGGAGACCTACATCCGGGACTCGTTAGCCGCCGGGTTGATCCGGAATTCCACCTCCCCGATGGGTGCAGGTTTCTTTTTTGTGGGTAAAAAAGACGGCGGTCTTCGTCCATGCATTGATTATAGGGGGCTGAACGAGATCACGGTTCGCAATCGATACCCGTTGCCCCTGTTGGATTCAGTGTTCACGCCCCTGCATGGAGCCCAAATATTCACTAAGCTCGATCTTAGAAATGCGTACCACCTGGTTCGGATCCGGAAGGGAGACGAGTGGAAGACGGCATTTAACACCCCCTTAGGGCACTTTGAGTACCTGGTCATGCCGTTCGGTCTCACAAACGCTCCCGCGACTTTCCAAGCGTTGGTTAACGATGTCTTGCGGGATTTCCTGCACCGGTTCGTCTTCGTATATCTAAACGATATACTCATCTTTTCTCCGGATCCTGAGACCCATGTCCAGCATGTACGTCAGGTCCTGCAGCGGTTGTTGGAGAACCGGCTGTTTGTGAAGGGCGAGAAGTGTGAGTTCCACCGCACATCTTTGTCCTTCTTGGGGTTCATTATCTCCTCCAACTCCGTCGCTCCTGATCCGGCCAAGGTTGCGGCGGTGAGAGACTGGCCCCAACCCACAAGCCGTAGGAAGTTGCAACAGTTCCTAGGCTTTGCTAATTTCTACAGGAGGTTCATTAAGGGCTACAGTCAGGTAGTTAGCCCCGACAGCCCTGACCTCACCAAAAGTCCCCTTCACCTGGTCGGATCGTTGCGATGCCGCGTTCAAGGAGTTGAAACGGCGCTTCTCGTCTGCACCTGTTCTGGTGCAGCCCGATCCTAGTCGCCAGTTAGTGGTTGAAGTGGACGCCTCGGACTCAGGGATAGGAGCCGTGCTGTCCCAGAGCGGGAAGACCAATAAGGTCCTTCACCCGTGTGCCTATTTTTCCCGCAGGTTGACCCCAGCCGAACGGAACTATGGCGTCGGCAATCGAGAGCTCCTTGCGGTGAAAGAGGCTCTTGAGGAGTGGAGACATCTGTTGGAGGGAACGTCCGTGCCGTTCACGGTTTTCACTGACCACCGGAACCTGGAGTATATCAGGACCGCCAAGCGGCTGAATCCCAGGCAAGCCCGCTGGTCACTGTTCTTCGGCCGTTTTGACTTCCGGATCACCTACCGTCCCGGGACCAAAAATCAAAGATCGGATTGCCTTGTCCCAGGGTACATGAAGATGAGGTCAAAACGGAGTCGTCGGATCCCCCGGATCCCATCATCCCGGAGTCCGCTATCGTGGCCGCCCTCACCTGGGACGTGGAGAAGACCGTCCAGGAGGCCCTGACACGAGACCCGGACCCCGGAACCGGACCGAAGAACAAACTCTACGTCCCACCAGAAGCTAGGGCTGCAGTCCTGGACTTCTGTCACGGTTCTAAGCTCTCCTGTCATCCTGGGGTGCGAAGAACCGTGGCAGTCGTCCGGCAGCGCTTCTGGTGGGCGTCCCTGGAGGCCGACGTCCGGGGTTACATCCAGGCCTGTACCACCTGCGCCAGGGGCAAGGCCGACCACCGCAAGACATCGGGATTGCTACAGCCGCTGCCCGTGCCTCATCGCCCCTGGTCTCACATCGGCCTGGATTTTGTCACGGGCCTCCCGCCGTCCCAGGGAAACACCGTCATCCTCACGATAGTGGACCGATTCTCCAAGGCGGCCCACTTCGTGGCCCTCCCGAAGCTACCAACGGCCCAGGAGACAGCGGACCTCCTGGTCCACCACGTCGTCCGTTTGCATGGGATACCATCAGACATCGTCTCCGATCGCGGTCCCCAGTTCTCCTCGCACGTCTGGAGGAGCTTCTGCTGGGAACTGGGGGCCATGGTCAGTCTCTCGTCCGGGTATCACCCCCAGACCAACGGGCAAGCAGAACGGGCCAACCAAGAGATGGAGCAGACCCTACGTTGTGTGACAGCCGCGCACCCGACGGCCTGGAGTACCCACCTGGCCTGGATCGAGTACGCCCACAACAGTCAGGTATCATCAGCCACCGGCCTCTCCCCTTTTGAGGTGTGTTTGGGGTATCAGCCCCCGTTGTTTCCGGTGGTTGAGGGAGAGGTCGGTGTGCCCTCGGTCCAGGCCCACCTACGGAAGTGCCGTCGGGTGTGGCGTGCCGCCCGTTCTGCTTTGTTGAAGGCCCGGACGAGGGCGAAGAACCATGCAGACCGGCGGCAGACCCCGGCTCCTACGTATCGTCCTGGGCAGGAAGTGTGGTTGTCCACCAAGGACATTCCCCTACAAGTGGACTCCCCAAAACTGCAGGAACGATACATCGGTCCGTTTTAAAATTCTCAAGGTCATCAATCCCGCCGCAGTGAGGCTTCAGCTCCCGGCCTCACTGCGGATTCATCCAGTGTTCCATGTTTCCAGGATAAAACCTCATCACACCTCACCCCTCTGTACTCCGGGTCCGGCACCACCTCCTGCCCGGATCATCGACGGCGAGCCGGCTTGGACTGTACGCCGGCTCCTGGACGTCCGACGGATGGGCCGGGGTTTGCAGTATCTGGTGGACTGGGAAGGGTACGGCCCCGAAGAGCGCTCCTGGGTGAAGAGGGGCTTCATCCTGGATCCGGCCCTCCTGGCCGACTTCTACCGTCGCCACCCGGACAAGCTGGTCGTGCGCCAGGAGGCGCCCGTTGAGGGGGGGGTCCTGTTGTGTGGGCCGCCGAAGAGGAGGTACTGCTGGCCCACCACCACCAGAGGGCGCCCTGTCTGGAGTGCGGGCTCCAGGCACCAGAGGGCGCTGTCGCCTCACAGGAGCAGCCAGGGTGACAGCTGTCACCCATCACCTGAGACGAGACAGCTGATATCAATCAACAGGGAGGTATATCAGCAGGACGGCATCTCCACCTCATTGCCGAGATATCGCTTTACCAAGGATGGTAACGTATCCAGCCGATTATATAAACCTTAATTACCTTTTGCCTTTATACAGAGAGAGAGAAGAGCAGCAGGAAACAGTATTTGGATAAGTACTCACACTCCTGCACTTTAGTGTTTTCCTGACAAGAGGTGGAGGTGGTGTTCCACCCTGTGTGTTGCTGGGTGCAGCCGCACCCACACCTGACTGGTTCTGTTCCTTGCCAGCAGTACCGGATCCGACGAGCGGAGGCAGTGGCCACCTGGGGTTCGGGACTTGGCGGCTCCAGTATCCCCGGGGTTCGGTTGGCAGAGGAAATCGGGTGGTTCCGGTTCGACTCGGACAGACGTCTCCTATCGTCGAGCCTGCCCACACGACACCTTTGGAATTCGGTTACTGCTGTATTTGTAATCTGTTGTGTTTGTTGTGTGAATTCACAACAGTAAAACTTTGTGATTTGACTTTCTCCATTGTCCGTTCATTTGCGCCCCCTGTTGTGGGTCAGTGTTCCTACACTTTCCCAACAAGAAATTTACCTTTCTACACAGCCCCCCCCAATAAAAAACAAAAACAACTGAGTAACAACAAACTGAATATTTTCATTAAAGTATTCAATCCCCTTAATCAGTAAAGTTCAAAAAACTGCTCATTCACTTACAAGTTTAGAAAGATCTAAAAAAAAAAAAACAAACAAAAAAAAACCCTTCTATCCTTCTACCCACCTGCGGTACGTCCTCCTCCTGAGTAACACTGATAAAGTTTTCAAACATTGCAACCATCGAGGGAGCAGCAATCACGTGACAGTTGACCAAGTCAGACAGAAACCTCACCTGGAAAAGGGGAAAACAAAACAAAACAAAAACAATCCATGATATTAAATATATATATAAATATACATATGCCATTGAAAGTAATCTATGAGGTTCTTTCAAATGTAACACACCAAATAAACAGCTTCATTGTACAAGTTGTTTTTTAGCGTCTCCTTGAGCTGTCTGATCATGGCCTCAACAAACTCGCCCCCGAAGTTGTAGTTCCTGGCGTTGAGGAGGCCAACTAAAGTTGTGTACACAGTCAACTTCTCAGGTAAGAGGCGGGCACTGCCAACAAAAGACAACTTACAGTAAGGCGACATTAAAAAAAACACCAGTAAATGGGCAATAAAAATAACAACACTTACACAGCACATAAAATGCGCAGGATTTTATTTTTGTAGTTTGGAAGATCTGCCTCTAAAACACCCGCGAGGCCCTCCAAGTTACTCTCAAGGGACGATGTACTCTGTCATGACAAAACAATCACTGTTAAATCAGAGTGTGAAGCTGTAAGACATGCAGAACCTTCCTCCACAGACGACTCACCTTTTCCCCTACAAGACATATCAGTGACTCCAGGCGGTCTTCAATCTCAATGGGCTCTGATGTTCTCCTCCTTTTGTGAGGCTGGCCACCTGGAGGAGTGGAAGTAAGGAAGACCATTACTAGCATTTAAAAATCTGCTGGAAAGGAGGACAAAGCATCTTGTTTCTGCAAATAGAGGAATCCATTTGTCAGATTTGAAAGACTAGAAATAAGTCAGACAATACAGGGTCTTTTGGGATTGTTCATTTAAATAAATACATGTGAAAGTGCATTTTCCTCTGTGTCATCTGCCCCCCCCCCCCCCAACTATCTCAACATTCCACAGAAACAACAACTTTATGATAACTAGATTCATCACAAAGTACATTTTGTCAATTGGGAAGTCAAAGGAGGATGACAAGTGTTTAGCTCATGGTTGGTATGTCTGTATTAGCAGCCAATCAGTTCCCCACTAGCACTCTGTAATGAATCCATAAACGGTATATAGCAGCGGACAGGACCCAAACTGAGCCTACTGCAGATAAGACTTTACTGATCTCACAGAGGAGAAACTGCACTGGAAGAATAGCTCATTGCGTGATGCATCTGGACTGAACGTTTTAGGAGCAGCATTTATTTTAGGCCGTTGCTATTGATATAATTCTGTAGGCATACCATGAACTGCCGATACGGCACTGCATTGGGCAGGGTCTCCGTGTACCCACAACCCTCGAGGCCGTGCGCGGGACAATTTCAGGTAAAGACGAGAGCCAAGCCCATTTTTGTGAGTGATTCACTCCAATTTAACTGGTATGAAAAGGAGGAAAGTGGTTCATACAGGCAGTTTTTGTGATGCTCCATTGTACAGCAACTCATCTGGGAAGGATAAAGTGCTTGAGACCAAGACATCATACCACAGACTCCATACAATAAAAAAAATCCCACAAGGACCACAACAATTCTCAGAGTAAATTGGAAACCATCCCTCACAGATCTCAGTGGAAATCCTGCACCAAGAGGAATTCCTGCACCCCAAGTGTTTCAAAATGTGATATTTCAAAATGTGAAGCCACTGGACAGCTTCAAAGCCTTATGTCGTCATATTCACGGCAGTTTCTTATTGGATGTCGTACTGTGTAACCCAAATACAGCTAGCTACTTTATTTACTGTAGTTACTTATGACTATATTATATATATATATATAATATATATATATTATATTATTATATTATATTATTATATATTATTCATGACTTTAAGTGGAACCAAAAACAAAACATACGACACACACTTCTCCCTTTGTTTACCCGTTAGTGAATGGAAAATGTTAACAAATTTGAAATACTTCAATAAACCAAAATGATAAAAAAGTTAATCCCAGCTGTTATTCTGGTTACCGCCCACAAAATACGATGATTAACAGCGATTACCATAACGGATCGTTGCATCTTAATAATAAAGCACTTCCGATTTTTTTTTTTGTCTTAATCACTGTAAACACAACTGTTAACTTTTTTTTAAAAAAGTTGCCCTGTCTGGATGAAGGACACGTACGTAACAATAAAGGAATCGAATCTACGTGAAAACACACACATGCTAATGAGCCTCCACTTGTTAGCTTAGCTCCGGTTAACGCTAGCTAGCCTGCCGACCGCCTACCATCATTCTCGTCGCTATGTCGTCTCCTGGACATATTTTAAGCCGCTCTGCTGGGAAATTTAAAGTAAGTCGAATATAAAACGAAAAGAAACACTGTTAGAAGTCTGCGTGATAAGCTTCTGGATCATTCAGTTTCACTGCTGCAGCAAAAAAAAATAAAAAATAAAAGCGGTCACATTCAAGTGACGCACATCCGGGGCATGTCGATATTAAGATATCGATAATGAAAAAAAAATTAGTATGAAAAATCGATACTCGCATTATAGCACACATGTGTGTAACTCTTAACTTATTTATTTATTTATTTTTTAATTAAGTTGTTGATTCATCAGATATTTGATAGAAAAGGGTGGGAGCAAGAATACATCCCTGAGGAATGCCAGAATTAACCAGGAAGAAGTGTCTCAGCATCCATCACAGACAGGTTGGGCCTTATCATTGCAATGTTATGCAGTAGATTGTCAGCAAACTCTAAAATCAGGATTCCAGCATTTGATGAAAAAAATTACCTGGGAAGCCTCAACTAATCTCACCATCAACACTAAGAATCCGAGAAAAGATAACCGAGAGGCCCTTTCTTTCATATAAATCCGAGTATTTTCACATTCTTATGTACCGAAGGAAACTATTTATTTACAAATTACCACCTGAAGTCAGTTGAGACACGAAACCCTTAAGTAGAAAACAGATTTTTTAAGTATTGTTTTTTTTTCATTCATTGAATATAAAATTAAAATAACCAGCCAAGTTACAACACAACAGTAAAGCATCTAGAACTATGTTGAGTAAGTAAACGCAGCAAAACAGAACCAAGAATTAGAAAACTTACACAAACCTTAAACTAAAACGAGTTAAAGTATCAAACCTAAATTGATTAAATTAATTTAAACAACAAATGAATGCATATTTCAGCACTTTCACCAGTTTTAATATTGTATATTTTAGGAATTTGCAGTATAATTGAAACACATTGTAAACGGTGTTTATTATATTTTTGTCGGTTTTAGTATCGGTGTACTGGTCTGGCGCGTCACTGCGGTCAAGTGGAAGTAGTCGTTGCTTGTGCGCCGTATTTTTTTCTTCCGACTTTCGTGTCAGCACGTTTGGCGACAAGAAGACGTGTAATAAATAATACGTTTAAGACTTAATATTTCATCTTTGCCACGACTGTAGGCGAACATTTCTTAATCCGGATAATGCAATAACGAATTAGTTTTGCTTTGTACACTGCAAATAAGCGGTGTGCTTTAAAATTCGACAGCAAAAATAAAAAAATACAGATTTTTTTTTTAATATATGTAGATACACAGGTGATGGCGTCAAACGATAATAAATCCTGCACAGAGTTCGATACTTTGACTCCACGTGGATTTAAAAAGGAGAAATTACTTTCTGCTTCACTCAGAAAATATCAAAGTTTCTGCAGGAGAAAGGTGAGCATTAAAAATAATAATAATAAAAAAAATTCTTGCTGAGATGACATGTCAAATGTCACCAATATTTGTTAAAATAACGTAGAACTCTTAAAATGAAATTTAAAACATCGTAAATATATTTGCTATTATTTATGCAGTGGTAAGTAAAAGCCAAAAGTTTAATCATTCTAAATTTCTTTCTTCTGGATATTCATATTTCATCGCAGTATTATTATTATTATTATAAATATTATTTATTTATTTATTTTCACTTTTGTTCACAATACTTCTAATATAATAATAATAATAATTATAATAATATGTTATCAAACAATATGCCCCGCCTCTTCACATCCATCTGTTTATTTGTATTTGTTTCACATCACAACACACACACACATCAGGAGCTGCTGTGCACGGTGCTCAGCTGCTCCCTGGGAGCAACCTGTCTATTAAGGGTCTTGCTCAAGGGCACATGAGTGGTGAGACAACTGGTTTTCCTCTCGTCATCATCAGAATAATCCGGCTTTCATGTGGAAAAGTTAGGGGCTGCTGCTAATCCCTACTATCCATCAATGCATGAAAAATGGGAATGTAAACCAGAGTGTTGCGTTGATATTTTTTCTGAGTCTATGTTTGACTGTTTGATTTTAACAGACATTCAGCGCGTTTGTGGCGTCTAAAAGGTCGAGCAGTCCGGGTGAAGAGAGTTCACCATTGTCTTGGAGCTGCTGTGGCCAAACCTTCCGGGAACATTCTGCCATAAACAGACACGTGGCCAGGACTCATGATGCTGAGATTCAGCAGCTCACGCAGCCCACGTACGAGCGCTGGTTACACCGTCTGGAGGAACAGCCCCAGTCAGCTGAGCCAGTGGACATTTCTGCATGGATCCCCGACACCAGCCACATCTCTGAGGAGCAGCTGCTAAAGTACAAGTTCTATTTGTTTTTCATGTGTTTTCCAATAAAAGAAGCGCACTGGAGAGTGCTTTGTAAAAATTTTGTGAGTAAGTAAGTTCTATTTTTAACTGATCAATTTTCACCAGGTGTATTGACCCCAAGAAGTCTTTTGACTTTTGGGTCAAAGGTCAAGGTTGTTGGAACATACTTTGTAAAAGTAAAAAAAAATCTTAAGTGCAGTAACATCTTTCCAAACTGCCTGATTTTCATCAAACTTGATACATGTGTTAGGCAGATTGGTTTTGGGGTCAAAACCTAAAAATTGCTGAACTGGATTTTGTGAAGCCTCATGTGTCGGTAGCAAGTGAAGTTATCCCACTGCGAACTCGCCCCAGGTGAAGTTACCTCACTTTTTTCAGTGAAGTCAACCCACTCCAGTTATCCGTGCTTATTTTCTACAGTAATTAAGAATAACTAGTTTAAAGCTGGGGAGCTGCCAGTGTGATATATAGAATTGGGCAGTGCTCCCTGCTTCCCCCATCAATGGGCTTTTTACCTGACAATTACATTCCCCAACCTTAAAACATCGTCTCACCAAGTAAGAACAGTGTATTATGCCACTGGTGTGGATAAATAATTACATGAAAATATCAGAATTGAAATATTGTGTTTCTAGAGTGGGGTGACTTTACCTGTGGTGAGTTTGCAGTGGGGTGACTTCACTATGAAGCCACATGTCTGTGGTAAGCTTGTCATCGTGTAGCCAGTACTGATGATTTAAATTTTTGTTGTTGTTGTTGTTTGTTTTTGGTCAGGGGTCCAGGAAAGGTTCTGCTGTATTACTGCTACTGTCAGGTGGAAGACCCACACGTCATCTGTACATGGCAGAAAACATTGTGTGAAAAGCTCCATTTAACTGGAAAGGTACAATGAATGAATGATCTACACAACAAATGAATGAATGTCTAATCCAAGCTCCTCTGTATCCATCTCCTGTAATTTTACCTTCGTCTTACTTCTCTCTTCAGGTGAGGGTGGCGACAGAAGGTGTCAACGGAACAGTTGGTGGAACCAACGTGGCCACTGAACTTTATATCGACGCCATGTGTTCACATCCTCTCTTCAAGATGGACAAAGCAGACTTTAAGGTCGACATAACACACAGTGGATGACAGATTGTACAGTTGGGCTCTTAAATTCATTATCGCTGTAATTACTCACCATCGCACATGTTGGTGGCGCTGTTCTGCAGTTGTATACCACCTGCTCCTTGCTTGCAGCATTTTCCATAAAAGTCAAATAGACCAGGACCAAGGGCACCTTGGGGAGTTTCCTATCTTGGGGGGATCAAACTGATGACCCTCTGGTTATAAGCCTGCCTCTCCGTCCTCCAGGCCACAACCTGCCACAGTGTTTCAACAACAATGATCACATTTAAACGTCAAAATAAAACATGACTCTGCTGTACTGAGTGAAAGTTAAACTACAAATGTGAATTGTTTTGTGTGTTTGCCTTCAGACGAGTGATGGTGGTGCCGAGTGTTTTCCAGATCTGAGGGTCAGTGTCTACAAAGAAATCGTCCCCATGGGAGTCGATCCGGATGTGATCTCATACCAAATGGCAGGTACTGCTTAGATCAGAGTGTAACCATTCCATCCACTAGCGAGTCCGTCAATATGCTTATTTTCTTCTCTATCTCAGGGATTCACTTGGAGCCTGAAGAGTTTCATAAAGAAGTGGAGGCTCTTCTGGCCAAAGGCGATTTGTGTGACGACACCATTCTGCTGGACTGCCGCAACTTCTATGAGAGTAAAATTGTACGTCATATTTCCATCATAGTGTTTACTTTGCTGCTTTCCAGGCTTAAAGTTGTGATTACATGAGACAACCAAGAGATGATTAACAGCTGTGCAGTAGAGAAGCTTGAATCTTCGACTGGACTGGGTTGCTTGACGCGAGGACGTTTCACTTCAAATTGCAGAAGCTTCCTCAGCTAAAATTCTGTTCAATATAAAAAAAAAACAAACAAAAACCTGCATTAGATATTAACTAGCTATTAACTTGTTGCAGTCTTGGAGATCCTGACGTCATGGTTTCGACACAGGTTTAATGATCATTCCTGCTCAGATCAGGTTCACAGGTGGAAACGTTTGTTTAGGATGATCCCTTCCTGTTCCTCTCTGCCAGCACCATAATAAGTAAACATGCACATTAATTAATGACATGTTTTATAGTATTTTGGTGTGAATGTTTTGGTATTTTGTTTAATTTAAGTGTTTTTGAAGAAAAGGTGGAATCCATTTTCAATGTTTTTACTGAAAAAAGAAAAGAAAATTCAAAGCACATTTGATTTTTTTTTAAGGGGATTATTGTAAAGCCTTATGTACTGACCTGTAGTCAGCTTTCCCAGAATGTAGGATTACTCTGTATTCCAAAGGTAAAGAAGTAGTCAGGAGGCCACGAGGCTTTCTGTTATCTACACCTGTTTTTTGGAACACTCTGCCAGTCAAGATAGGACAGTCAAGTTTTCTAAAATCCTGACTTAAGACAAATCTTTTCTTAGTAACCTATAATTATGAGTCGTGCATCAGTGTCTTGTCTTCTACTTGGTTTGGTCACATTACTACGAGGATTGATTTATTCATTTACGAGGTTTAGAGGTGTTAGTTGAGTTGGTATCTGCTAATCTAATTTTCATTCTCTGTCATAGTATCCCTGAGCATATTCATGCTCAGGGGTTTGGCATATAGGTTGAATATCAATAAGGATATGGTCATTTTGGCTAGAATTTCCTGTTAAACAACACAATTCATGTCTGGTGGAAATCTGACCTATGACCTACTCTTGAATGACTGCTCTTTGCTGGGCATTGCTGTGGTTCTGGAATCCACCTTTACTCAAAAAAGTGAGGCATTGGATGAACTCAATTCAATTTAGGGCAGGATTTCCATCTAAGTAATATGTGTAGCCTTAACTAAATTAAATTAAATTATCTTGCATGGATGCGCTTTATTTGAGTTGGGGCTTCATATATTTATTAGATGTAAATCCTGCTCATAATTGAATTGAGCTCATCCAATGAGTCATTTGTGTGAGTGATATCACTCAAAAAACTGACTCATTGGATTGGATTCCATCTAATAAATATATGTCGTCCCAACTAAATTACATTATCTTGCATGGATGTGTTATTTGAGTTGGGGCTACATATATTTATTAGATGGAAATCCTGCACATAATTTAATTGAGTTCATCCAATGAGCCATTTTTTTGAGTGTATGTGTGTCACATTTGGTCCAAATGGGGTGAAATATCAAATTCCTTGTTCTTGATCTTTGCCCAAATAAACCCATCCATTTTCTATACCTGCTTACTCCATTTAAGGGTCACAGGGGGCTGGAGCCTAACCCAGCAGTCAGAGGGCGTGAGGCAGGGTACACACTGGACAGGATGCCGGTCTGTCACAGGGCCACATTTAGACTGAGAAACACATTCACACCCGCACGCACATCTACAGACAATTTTTAAAGTTTCCATTCCACCTAACCTGCATGTCTTTGCATGTGAGAGGAAGCCGGAGCAGCTGGAGAGAACCCACACAAACACAGGAGAACATGCAAACTCCACACAGACCTCAAACCCATGACCTTCTTGCTGTGAGGCAACAGTGCTAACCACTAAGCCACCATGCTGCCCAAATGAACCCTTTAAGGACAATTCTATGTTTGACCTTCTTTCACAATGTGTGACAGAAATCATCCCTGAAAAGAGGACAACAAATCAGTCAGCCCAATCTATGACCCTCCCAAACATCTGTTGTCATTCTGAACATATTGAATACCTTGGAAAATCTATAGCTGCTGCAGTTTAGAAAATACAGCTGTATTAGAAGTAACAGGACAAAAAAAGGGTGTGGTCATTTTTGGGCTGTTTTTCCTGTATAAAGATTTTGGCACATATCGCAAGTTGTTCATTAGGGTCATATTAGTCTAGAACATTTGAGTTATCCTCTCCCAAATGATCTGCACACATCTAAACTAGGCCCTCTACTGATCATACAGACTGTGACTGTGTTTCTTTCTTAGGGTCATTTTCGTCAGTGTTTGGCCCCAAACATCCGTAAGTTCAGCTACTTCCCAGACTACGTCGACCAGAACTTGGAGCTCTTCAGGGACAAGAAGGTGCTGATGTACTGCACAGGAGGGATCCGCTGTGAACGTGGCTCCGCCTATCTCCACTCCAAAGTGAGTCGATCGATCTGGATGCATAGATGTGATTTCTGAGTAGAGAGCTTCAACCTGGATACCCGTATGCTGCACAACAAACCAAAACTATAAGAAGTGTCGCTCATTTTTACCGAGGCCAAATATGGCCATCAGGTATTGCAAAGACTTTGTGTGTGTCCATCTGTCTGTCTGTCTGTCTGTGCACAGCATAACTCCAGTCTTATTACTATTCACAGGGAACATTCTTGGGACACAGACCTTGGACAAGTTCAAATATGGCTAATCTTGACCTATCCTAATGGGTCAAAAGTCACATTCTTTCTACACACTCTTTCATTGATTATGTGCTCATACAGCTGAGGGTATTTTTTAGCATTGTGTTATGTTTTATTTTTCAGTGTCACATTACCTCCCCGTGCCATGCAAACAATGGACATGGTGGTCAAAAGTGTGGCAGTATTTGTTCAGTGTGTTTAAGGGGAAGAAAAATGCATTGAAATGTAGTCACTTACTCCCATTTTTATACACAGTCAAAAATGGATCCATTAATATTAAAGTCAGAGTCAATATGAAAGACAGATCCTGAAAGGTTCAGAAAAGGTTGAGCTTTACTTGTGTCTTATAAAACTGGAGTTCTTTCCTTTATAAGCGTATCAAGGCACAAGCTAGTGTCTCCGCGGGCATCGCTAAGGAAATGACATCACACTTAGTCTGTAGGACAGAGCTATGACTGGACTCAGTAAGGTTGAAATTTAGTGTCCATGATCCAAGTAGCCCATTAAAAAAACCTGCTTGTGATTCAACTCACTCATATTTAGTTAGTGCTGGCTATAGTTTCTCCACAAGAGGGTGCTGTTGTTTCATTATGTTAGCCGTTTGTCAAGAGTCACCAGCAACAGTGTTTCTGCTGCATTCAGTACACATCAGAAGCCAGATGCCAGAAATCACAATTACATTATTTTGCATGTACATTGTGCAAATTGTGGGGAAAAAAACAACCATATCTGCTTCCAGGTTTACATTGTTGGTTTTCAAAAAAACAGCAATTGCTTTTCAACAGACATGTAATTCATGTGGTGGTTGGTGCATCGCATAATTTTGCAACAACTGTGCTTTTTTGAAATAATCTTTAAAACATATAATTTGGGGAATGTCATCAAATACCGAAGTCATGCTTGAGAATCCTTTCCCGAATTACTTTATGAAATCTGACCTGCTGGATTTTTTTTTCCCTAGTTGGAGGTCACAAATTTCCCAGCTTCCCCTGAACGCAGCATTAGACCTGTCGATGAGTTCTGCGTTCAGCCCTGAGAGAAAATGTTTGCAATATCCACCGTTGATGGGTCAGAATCCCAACTGCTTTAGCGTGTTTTATCAGCATCCACCCCGAGTAATAAAAGGAGAAGCGGTTGCACTTATTTTTGTTTTGCTGGTTTGAATTGTTATGTCTGGTTGCACAAGTTTGCTTGTATAAACTTTCCAACAACTTTGCATATCTTTGCATGGACATACTCGTATTTTACACATGACATCCGTCACCATGACTCAGTCATTTCTTTTCCAAAATCAGTAAACTCTTCAGAGTCTACATTTTTTTATAATAAATTGATATTAAATCTCTTAATTTTTAATTTTAATTAATATAATTTTAATTTTATTCAGTCGTTGTGACACACCTGTGACTTGATTGATTTAGCTTGTTTTTTGTATGTGTGTATTTGTGTGCATTAAATCTGGTTTTGACATTACACCTCTCCACATAATAATTAGAGTTCCAGAAGATTCTTATTTGTCTGAAGTTGATGCAAATTAACGCTTCTGTGTCTGTGGGCTGAAGTTATTGCGGCTGTTTCCTGTCTTTAGGTTACAAACGCACTGATCTGTTGCATCAGATTGGACTTGGCGTTGTCTTTTTGTCTTTTTCTCTTTCTCTGAATTTAGGATGTGTGCAAAGACGTTTATCAGCTGAAGGGTGGAATTCATAAATACCTGGAGCGTTTCCCAGAGGGTTTCTATCGCGGGAAACTATTTGTATTTGATGAGCGCTACGCAATCTCCTCCAACAACGACGTCATTTCAGGTTAGTCTGACCACCACCGAGTGGTACAAAAGCTGTTGTGGAGAATGCTACATCATCTCCAAATCAAAGGTGTATCGAAGGGAACATTTTGTAGTTTTATGTAATTTGACTTAGGATTAAAAACACTTTTAACGCACCCAGTATTTAGGTTGATCGTTTAAACATAGGCAGTGTACGCGACAATCATAAAACATGGCATTAAAATGCTTCTCATGGCCACTGAATATGCAAAAATATGAGAAGAAGTCACATCTATTTTCAAACTTATATCTGAATACTTAGGTAATTTTGAAAAGTACAGATGAGTTAATGGCTGCCCAAAATTATTTGAACTGGATATATTGAAATGTGGCGATTTGGGCTTCCTTAGGAGGGTGGCTGGTGTCTCCCTTAAGCCTGGTTCACACGACAGGACTTTAAAATGATCTTTAGGTTTCCAAAACCTGAGAGACCACATACGTGAAGATAAAAAAAATCATAGATCTAAAAGGTTTGGTCGTACAGTACAGTAAGGACAGCAACTCCACACACAAACAGATTTCACACACAAACATTCCCAGCTCAGACAGGAAATCTCGCAAAATCTCTCGAGATTAAACGTGACTTCAAAGTAAACAAACGGAGATACTTTGTGGACTATTTAAAACAGAGGGGAAAAAACATACAAAAAGAAAAAGATAAGGCGTTCTTTAAAGGAGTGGAGACAGCGCGACCACCGGACTTTCTGGTAAGTCAGAAGAGCTGTTTTGATTTTATTTTTCACTCCATACGTCCGTCACATTCAGCAGGCTGCATGCTCGTTTGTGGTCGAAGGACATCACACGCTGCGATATCGGGCCAAGACAATCCAACATGTTGAATATCCCCGATTTGCGATCGGAGCGCCCCTCGTGTCCTTCAGAGCAGATCAGAGCGCTCTTAACACACCACACACGGCAGGAATATCTGATAAGATTGTCTTTAACATCATCACGATTGTCGGGGCGTCCTTAAGATTGTCGGAAGGTGAAGATCAGGTCCGATATCGGCTTAATTATCCTGCCGTGTGAACCAGGCCTTAGAGATAAGGCGAGAAGCTCAGTCATCCGTCGGGAGCTTGGAGTGGAGCCGCTGCTCCTTCGCGTTGAAAGGAGCCAGCTGAGGTGGTTTGGACATCTGGTAAGGATGCCCCTAGGCGCCTCCCTAGGGAGGTGTTCCAGGCACATCCATCTGTGAGGAGACCCCGGGGAAGACCCAGGACTAGGTGGAGAGATTATATCTCCACACTGGCCTGGGAACACCTCAGGATCCACCAGGCAGAGGTGGTCAATGTGGCACAGGAAAGGGAAGTCTGGGGTCCCCTTCTGGAGCTGTTGCCCCCGTGACCAGATCCCAAATAAGCGGTTGAAGATGAGTGAGTGAATATAGCTACTGAGAAACGGGGCACAGAATATCCTGCTCAACACTTTCAGGTCTATTTCTTGCTAAAAGTTGCTAAAGGACTTGATGTCGTCACACGGACATACTGTAACTTTTGTGACTACAGAGGATTCATTGTTAACAATGTGCCAGAGATGGAGGACTTAGGTCACCATAGTGCTGCTCCTTTAATGGCAGTTAGACGTTCATGTCTCTGTAGCAGGACGTGGTGGTCTATGGTCCCGCATGCAGTGCTAATCTAACAAAAGACAAGTGCAGAGATGTCCACCTGATGCTGACTAAAAATTTAAAACTTGAATTACTATCTGCACAGTTGATAATGCAAGCTCAAGTTTTTTACAGAAAAGTACTTGCATCCAACTGTAGGTTAGATATGAATTACTAATGTATTGAAACCCTGTGGTTCTCTGTTCAGACTGCAGGTACTGCGGCAGTCCCTGGGACCAGTACCAGCTCTGTTCCACACAGTTCTGCTGCCAGCTGGTTCTGTCGTGTCCTGTGTGCAGAAGGAACGGACACACCTCCTGTTGCTCCACCTGCCAAAGGAAAGAACAGCTGCAGAGCGACACGTCCTCCATCACTGCGCAACGCAAAGAGGAGTGCGAATGTACTGACGGACGACCCAGAATCCCGCAGGATGTGTAGTGGCGGAAATTCTGGTGACACATCATGAAATTAATTACTGCATGTTGTAGGATTTTACTCTGAACACACAAGTCATCTCTTAAAGCCTGGCTCAGAATCAGAGGAACATGTCCACTGTTTTAAAAGTAATTATTTGATAAGGTGTGAAATTAAGACATTTTAAAGATTTTTACTATACAGGAGTCAACTGTTGTTTCTTCATAATTTATTAAAATTTTAAAAGAAGTTGGGGGGGGGGGGTGTGTGTGTCATATTTTCTTAGAATCCAGATCTTTGGATATTAAATTTTGTTTTTATTTTGTTGTGGTGTTTGTTTGTTTGTTTTATGGATTGAGGACAACAAAGCCATGTATATTTCATGAGTAATACCTTTTTGAAAAGTATATTATTCAGTTTATTTCTTCATTGATTTTCTGAAAGGAAAAAAAATATCCCATGTTGTTGGAGTATGAATGCGTGAACATCAAATGTAGATTATTTTTTAACATGAAGACAATAAAACCATGCATATTTAATGATTAATGCATTTTTTAAGTATGTTTTGGGTTTATTTCTTCGTAAATGATTTTCAGAAATAGGAAGAAAATCACATTGTTGGAATATGAACATTTGAACATTAAATATAGATTATTTTGATGTAATGAAGAGAAATGGTTAGTGGATTATTACAATATTTTTAAGTACTTCATCATTTCTTCAAATAGAAAAAAAAGTCTGATTTTGTTGGAATAGTAATGCTTAGACATTAAATTTATGTTACTTTTTGCCATAGTGAGCAATAAAGCAATGCATATCATTAATAAATATTTGAAAAGTATATATTTGCTTTATTTATTAATTTAAGTGAAATAGAAAAAACATTTTGTTGGAATGCTTAGACATTAAATTTAAATTTTTGTAATTATTATTAAAGTATTTAAGACAATACCATTTATGTTTTACGGAAGCGCATTGCATTCACTGGATTAAAAAAAACAAGACACCTTAGACTTAAACTCATTTTTAATGTCATTCAGTAAAAACATGGATACTGTCAGAACAAAATATCAATGCACTGCATGAATAGATAAAAGCACAAAATACCAGTTCAAGGTATGTGAAGGTGATAAATAGGGTTAAAACACCTATTGATAACTCTATCTGTGTATACACAACATACAATAAATAAATAAAGGACATAGGATATTGCATGTATGAAGATTCTACAAGGATAAAGTTGTTACCAGATGCCTACATTCTGTATGTCCTGCATTCTATATTGCACAGTTCTTTCTATAGGTTTGTATTTAACTGTCTTATGGCTGTTGGATAAAAGCTGTCCCTGAATCTGCGTGTTTTGCAACTCAGGCTACGGTACTGTCTACCTGAGGGCAGGAGGGAAAACTAAATGTTAAAGGTATGTGACATGTCACTGATGATCCTACTTGCCCTGGACAAGCAGTGCTGCTCTGGCAGTTCACCAGTGGTTGGCAGCCTGGTCCTAATAATCTCTGCTGCCCTCACGACCCTCCCCAGTGCCTTCCTGTCTGCAAGGCTGCTATGCCACAGAGAGATACTACTGGTTAGTAATACAGTCTCTGCTGCTCCTCTATAGAAGGAGGTGAGGACAGCCGGGCTTGCACAAAATCGTAATTACGAGATAAGGTGTCTACTTTTATTTTATTTATCCAGTGAATGCAATGCACTTCCGTAATGTTTCATGATTACAATATGCGAAAAGTACAATAACTAAATAATCCCCTGGTGTTGTTGAAGGTAAACCCACTAGGGGGCGCTTTAATGCTACATGAGTGCAGTGAAGCTCCAGCCTCTGCGGCGAGCGAGCTGTCAGCTCTGCCAGCGTGGGCCTTTAAACCCTCTTTCTCGGGGATAATCCAGCCTGTGGAACACTGAATCTCATGTTTATGTTTCTGTCTGCGTACTTGTGGGTTTAACGATAACAGGACCGAGCGATGTCTGCGCCGGGTTTCACAAACCTGAACAGCTACAGCCAGAACTCGACGCCGAATGGCGGAGCTGCGCCTTCCTATAAAAACGGTAACAAGGGCCGGGGTGATGCTGTTAGCACGCCCGCTGGTAGCAGCGTGCTAACTTCTTTGTGATGGCTCGTCAGCTGTGTCAACCACTTACTGTGTTATTTTACTATTAAGTATCCGAAGCTAATTTCATATAATTTATTAATTTTAATTAATTTAAGAGAACGACGTGTAAATCTGAGATTCGTTAGCGTAACTATGAGTTAGCTGCTAACATGCTAAGCTTATGTCATAAAATATACGTGAAATTGCGCGCCGTGATTTTACGATGGGTTTTTAATTAGTTTGACACGTCACAAATTCATTCATTCGTTTAAGAGATAAAATTATTTTTTTTAATTCTTGTACTATCGCATAAACAGGAGCTAATCGGGCAGCTAGTAAGCTAACAGCTGATGAAGCGAATCCTCTGATCACTGCTTTGCTGTTTTACTGACTTCGCCTAAGATTCATCAGTTACGTTAAAAATTAAAATTTATAACTTGTCACTGGGGGTGAATGTGATCTTTGGTCAGCCTCTGGATTTCAGCAGAGATCTGTTTCATAACATGCAACTACACTGATGGACCAAAAGTAATTTATGAGTTATTAACTAAAGATGTCAAATGGTGAGTTTCTCACCTTAAGCACCTGAATTTGCTCCTTTTTCAGTTTTATTTGTACACTGTGGATAAAGTGGTGTAAAGTACTTTGAAATTCAGTGTTTTAAAATGGCTTTAATGCTTGGTGATTTAAACTAGTTGTAATTTGAGGGTAATCTTGTAAATTCTATATAATATAGTAAAGAGAGACTGGGAAATGACTATTAGTTTATTGTTTCTGCTTCTGAAAAACCTATGCATCGTATGTTGCTCCAGAGTATAATATTGGAGTTTATTTTGTTTTGTGCTTTCATTCCTGTGAAATAAAACATTTTCTGATTCTGAAAATCTTATACATTATTAAGAATAGCAGGGGTGGTGGCCAAGTGGTTAATGCGCTTTGTTTCAGTTCAGATGGCTCCGGGTTCAAATCCCACCCCTGCCACATTTCTCCATGTAATGTGGAGTTGCGTCAGGAAGGACATCCAGCGTAAAACCTGTGCCAATTTAGCATGCAGATCCACTTTGGATTTGCTGTGGCGGCCCCGAGTGCAAACAAGGGAGCAGCCGAAGGGACTTACTTTTTTTATCCATTATTAAGAATAACAAATTCATTATTATTATTATTTTGTATATATGTTGCAGGGCCTCCCAAAGTATTAAAAAAAAAAAGCGGGTTATATAAATGGACTGCATTTATATAGCACTTTTCCATCTGCATCAGATGCTCAAAGCGCTTTACAATAATACCTCACTTTCACCCCGATGTCAGGATGCTGCCATACAAGGCGCTCACTACACACCGGGAGCAATAGGGGATTAAAGGCCTTGCCCAAGGGCCCTTAGTGATTTTCCAGTCAGGCGGGGATTTGAACCCATATACTCTGGAAAATATGGTGTTTCTCTTTGGAGGATCTTTGGGTGCTGCTGGAGTGACTTCGTGTCAAGCGAAATTACTTCAAGACTCACATGAAGAGTATTGTGTGCATTGTGAGGGCAAGTTGGTAACAACATTTTGGTCATGTAGTGCATTCTGTGGGTGTGATCCAAAATGGACACCCATGTTTCACCTGGTTGTGTCTGATCGATGGCTAATTTGGGTGGTTGGACTGGACAGTTTGTCTGCTCAGACTCAAGACTGTTGTTGTTTGTTTGGTTTTCTTAGTGTGGTGGAACTGTATGGCAATGGCATATGCGTCAGCAGTGAAATTCCCTTTTTAGAGGGATTTGAGAAATATTACTTTCATTATCAATTGATCACTATGGTAAACTTATATGTAAATCCTTATTTTACATAATTTTCAAGAGGCCAAGGTGATTTATTCCTTGTTTTCTTTTCATAGAAGCCACCACTATTTTTGTCTTGATATTATCCTCCAATTTGAGAAGCAGGAACTGGCGAATGTCTCCCACCCCCCACCCATTCAAAACTATTGATTGATTGGTTATCAATTAATTATGTCTGTTTCTGTTGGGTGAACAATCTTATTGAATGTACACATTACCACCTTTCCGTGTGCTGTCTTCAGGTCCAACACAGACCTACACATCCATGTATCCAGCGACGGCATACTATGGCGCTCCACCTCCTCAACAGCACTACACTACTGTTTCCGGTCATCACACTCCTGTTTCCAGCAAGCCGGTCATAACGAACAGTATGAACTATTATCAGAACAACATTCCACAGCAGCACCTCCCTCAACATCATGCAGCTCCCTCATCATACAGTACGCCCCAAAGCTCTGTGCCACCTCCTCAGCCATATGCCACAGCCCCTGCCGCCCTCCATCCACCATCAGATGTCAAATACAGTCAACATTCATTCCAGCAGCAGCATCATCATCCACCCTACAACACGCCAGGAAACTACTATAATCAGCAATCATTTCAGCCTCTGCAGCCCCAGGCGCATCCCACTTTGGTTCCTGCTTCTGCTAGCAACAGTGGTACTCCCATTTACCCCATTGTTTCATATCCATCTCTACCAGGAAGTAGCCAATATGGCACTTTGAGTTCATCCCAGAACAGTTCCACATCCAGAGTCATGCCCAGTTTAATTGCTGCACCTTTACATCAGTACAGCTCCTCTCAGCCATCCTCTACAACAGCAGTACAGCCTGGTTACAGTGTGGCTCCTCCCAGTCAACTGACACCAACTGTCAATGGTCAAGGAAGCACAGGTTTGTCTGTTTTTTTTTTCCAATTTTTATTTATACAGTTTTCAAGAACAATAGGAACAAATTGAGAACACTCACACACCCATTAGAGAGAAAAAGAAAAAAAAGGGGGGGGGGGCGACGGTAGGGTTACATTATGGGCGAGAGCATGCGGTTTTATACATGAGTCTTATAGGTTAACCATTTCTTCCACCTTTGGTTAAAAATTGGTACTTGCAGCCTTGAATGGTGAGTAATTCTTTCCATCTCAAAGATTCCCTCCATAATCTCTTTCCATTGCATCAGTGTTAAAGTGGTGTTTCTCAGCCAGTTCTTTGTGATGGTTTTCTTGCTTGCAATCAACATCACTTTGTAAAGATAAATATCTTCTGCCCGTAAAACCTTCTCAGAGGTTAAACCCAAGTACATACTCTGAAAGTCATTAGGAATCTTGTAGCCGAGTATATCCTCCATTTCTTTAGCTATGGATTCCCAAAAGGGTCTGAGAATAGGGCATGTCCAAAAAATATGAGAATGACCGGCACTCGAACTACCACAGAGTCTCCAGCACTGTTGAGGAGATTTGAGCTGCTTACTTTTGATAAGTGGTGAAATAAAATATCTTATTATATTTTTCCAGCCGAATTCCCTCCATTGTCTACAGGCGGTTGTAGTATGCTGGAAAAGGCAGACAGAATGCCAATCATCCTCTGACAAATTGAGTTGTAACTCAGATTCCCACTTTTTTTGACATACATTGAGTCAGTTCCATTGGAGTTTTGCAAACATTTATACAATTTGGAAATAATTTTTGAAGGCAATGTTCTATATGCACCAGTTATCATCTCAATTAATTCACTGCTTTCTTGTGAAAGATGAGGCCTAATTTCAGAGTTATAAAAATGTCTTAATTGAAAATATCTAAATAAGTCAGTGTCATCTAGGGCAAACTCCTTTTTTAAATGGGAAAAAGATTTAAAAACTCTTCCTTTGATTAATGTGGTCACGGCTGTGATTCCCCTATCAATCCACCTTTTGAATGTACAGTCTAGTTGACCACTTCTAAAGTTGGGAGAAAGAGAAGGCCATGTCAATATTTTACTGTCTCCTTCTAATTTGAATTTGTTTATTGTATCCCACCAAATTTTAATAGAGAATTCAATTATTGGATTCTTTTCTTTGGGCTGACTTTGTCACCCAGTCTTGATTGAGGTATACATGTGTCATAATTAGTTTTGATACTTTTCCATTTAGAACTAAATTCCGGAGAGCACCAAAAAACAATATATCTTAATTGGGCTGCTAGAAAAAATCTTTAAAATTTGGAAGGGCGAGTCCTCCTCTATTTTTACCCAGTTGGAGGGTTTTATACCTCACCCTAGGTTTTGCTCCCTTCCAAATAAAACTGCTCACTAGTTTGTCCCATTTTACAAATTGTGTATCTGGTATTTGGATTGGTAAAGAGATGAAAAGATATAATAGACGGGGCAAAACATTCATTTTAATTACCTCAATTCTGGAACTAAAGTCCAAAATTGAGTTTGTCCATTTTGTCAAGTCTCTGTATATTACCTCATTTATTCTGTCGTAATTAGCCTCAAATAATGTTTTATCTTCTCTGGTCAGATAAATCCCTAAATATTTGATTTGTTCTGAGTCCCAATTAAGTTTATATTTTTGTCTGATATATTCAACTGGTTTGTAATTGATACAGAGAACCTGAGTCTTAGTAATATTTCATTTGTAACCTGATTTTCTTCCATAATCTTTTAGGATTTTTATCAAGTTGGGAAATGTTTGATCAGGATTTCGGAGATATACTATTATGTCATCCGCAAAAACACTTAGTCTTTGCTCTTCTTTAGATACCGTTACTCCTTTCAATTGGGTTGTTTGTCGTACGTGTTGGGCTAAGGGCTCAATAAATAAGGCAAAGAGAGCAGGGCTTAAACAACAACCCTGTCTGGTGCCCCTAAAAAGCTCAAATCTCTCTGTCAAGTCACCATTTATTTTAATTCTTGCCATTGGTTTATAATATAGGGCTTGTATGCACTTAATAATATCGTTACAGAATCCGAATCTTTTCAAGACTGCAAATAAGAATCTCCAACATACTCTGTCAAATGCCTTTTCAGCGTCAAGGCTTACTAAGGCTAATGGTATATTTTGTTTCTTGGCCTCATGAATTATGTGTAGAGTACGTCGAATATTGTCTTGAGTTTGCCTTCCTTTTATAAATCCTGTCTGGTCTTCGTCTGTTATATCAGGAAGGAAAGTCTCTATTCTTCTTGCTATTATGGAAGTAAATAATTTATAGTCTACATTCAATATAGAAATTGGGCGATATGACTCACAGTATTCCTTATTTTTCTCTTCTTTTAGTATAACTTATATGACTGTGTCTCTCCATGATGGAGGACATTTTGCGTGTTTAAGTGTCCAATTAAATGAGTCTAACATTAAGGGAGTTAAGTCGTCTTTAAAAACTTTGTACCATTCGTTAGGATAACCATCACTCCCTGGAGTTTTATTACTTTTTAACGTATTAATTGTCTCGTCCAGTTCTTCCTTAGTTATGGGTCTAGATAGTGTCTTATTCTGAGTTGTACCTATGTTGGGGAGGTCTAATTTAGCCAAGAAATCCTCAACTTCTTTTCCATCTACTTGATCTGGTTGATCATATAGAGATTTAAAATAGATTTGAAAGATTTTTTTTAATTTCTTCTGGTTCACTGTTAATTTCTCTAGTATGTGGATCTCGGATCTTATAGATCACATTTCTCAATTTTTGAGATCTTAAACATTTTGCCAATAATCTTGTCGCTTTCAGGCCTGATTCATAAAAGGTTTGTTTAATGAATTTTAATTTTCTCCCTATTTCTTCTTTCGCCAGATTTGACAGTTGGTATCTTATATATTTTAGGCATTTAACTAAGGCTTCACTTTTGTCGAAATGTTGTTTTTTTCATATTCCCTCAATTTTTCTTCTAATTTGGTCTGATTAAGAACTTTCATTTTGTTAATATGAGCCGTTCTAGAAATCAAATTGCCTCGCATAACAGCTTTGACAGTATCCCATATTATTATGGGCTCTATTTGGTCATCTTTGTTAACTATAATGCAATCTTGAATTTCTTTTTTAATTTCTTGTACAACCTTTTCATTACTGAGGATGTTTGTGTTCATCTTCCATAATGTTGTCCTGTTTTGATTCTTTAAATGGATTGTTAAATGTATAGAATTATGATCTGATATATCTGCTACTCCTATTCTGCAGTCTTTAACTCTGTGTCTATCAACGGTTTTCATTAAGAAAAAGTCAATCCGGGAGTGCACCTTATGAGCTGCTGAGTAATGGGTATAGTCTTTGTCTTGGGGGTGAAGATCTCTCCACACGTCTATAAGTGCCGCCTCCGCTATTAACTTTTTAAGATTTTTTGTTCTATTTTTTATATATTTTGGTGCTAGTTGAATCCTTGGCATGGTTTAGGACAGTATTCCAATCCCCTCCACTTATTAGTATACCCTCGGTCTTTGTAGTGATCTTGTTATATAATAATTGAAAACATTTCTGATCTCCTTCTGGAGGTGCATATACGTTAACTAAAGTGACAATGACATTATCAATCTTTCCTTTGACCATCACATATCTCCCATCTTTATCACAGTCTTCCTCCATCAGTTCAAAATTTACAGAGTTAGTTAGAGTAATTACTCCTCTTCTTCTGTTATTTTTATAGGAGCAAAAAAAGAGTTTTTGTAGCCCAACTTTTTAAATTTCTCATGTTCTGCTTTTGACAGGTGGGTTTCTTGGAGGAAAATCACCTGCGCTTTGTACCTTCTTATGTTTGTTAATAGTCTGCTCCTCTTAATTGGATTACCAAGGCCGTTTATATTAATTGAAACTATTTTTAATTCACTCCCCCCGCTCATATAAGCTGTATATCATAATAATAAGCCCCACACTAAAACTGAACCTTAGAACAAGAACAAGATTATTTAAACAGAAAAAATAGTAATAATACTTATGACTTCCATCCGGTGGATTGTATATCTCTTCCACCTCGACCCCGTTGGAAGGTCCAGAGCTAATCTCCCCGAAGTGGGAGTGCCCTATACAAGGTTTGAGTGACATAAACATCTCAAACCTGAGTGTCCAACGTTATAACGCCATCTCCTGGTGTCCTCTCTCCAATTCCAAAGTTTGAGGGGGCCGCCGAATTTATATGTTTAGCTATCTGAGGAAAATAGCTTCTTATTAATCTCGTTCCTCGTCGTTTCTTTGGAACTCCTTCAGCTTGTCCTTTGCTCTTCGCGCTGCTGCTGACGCATCTTCTTTTGACTTCTGCCCCACATACTGCCACCCCTGGAGTTTTTGAAGCCAAAATTGCGCGTCGTCTTTTTTATTTGCGGCGGGAACCTTCACCTCAAACCCGCGTCTCCTCAGCTCGAGCCCGGCTTCTCGCGCTGTACTGTATGTTCGCACACCGTCGTCCCAGTGGACACGTATGCTTGTATACGGGGTTTGAAAGCGTATTCCCCGCTCCTTCAACGCCTTCTTTACCTGCTGGTATTCCTTGCGCTTTTGAACCGTCTCCAATGCGTAATCGTGATCAAAAAAGACACTTGTGCCGTTAGACTGGATTCTCTTTTTCCATGCTTCTTTGAGGATCATTTCTTTAGTGGTGAATTCCTGGAAATTAACTATAATGGTTCTTGGGAAAGCACTGGGACGCTTTGCTGGGATGCGGTGCGCACGCTGTATTTTTAAATCCAGGTCTGTCGATAACTGTAACTCTCGTTTTACAAAATCTGAGATAAATTGTACCATTGATTTCGGGCGTTCCCGCTCGTCTACTCCAAAGATCCTGATGTTGTTTCTGCGGGATCTCGACTCCAATTCAGTCAGTTTGTCTTGAAGCCGCCTTTGTCGCTTCAAACTCTCGGTCATAGCTTGGGTCAGATCTAGTGTCGCGTCCTCCACACATCCCACTCGGGTCTCCGCTTCCTCCACTCTTTCTGACAGACCTCTCACATCCTCAGTCATTGAATCGAGTTTGCCGCTCAATTCTTGCTGTAAGATGTTGATATCTTTTCTCACTCTTTCGTTATCCTATTTCAGCTGTTTTGAGCGACTCAATGGCACTAAGTAGGTCGTTCGCAGTTGTATTAATTATCGGTGAGCTAGCGCTATTAGCTTGTTCTGCTGCGCTGCTAGTTTTTGACGACGAGGCGTCTATCCCGTGATTTGGACATTTTCAGGTCTTCTTTGACTCTCTTCTCTTTTTAACCCACCTTCTGCGAGTTTAACAATCTGATTTAATTCTCTAATTCCGAGTTTATGGTGGTGAAATACTATAAAAGCAGGAGAGCGAACACCAAGCACGTCCTGTCCCTACGCCATGACACCGGAAGTCCTGTCTGACTGTTTATATATATATATATATATATATATATATATATATACACACAACCCCTGGCGAAAATTATGGAATCACCGGCCTCGAAGGATGTTCATTCAGTTGTTTAATTTTGTAGAAAAAAAGCAGATCACAGACATGACACAAAACTAAAGTCATTTCAAATGGCAACTTTCTGGCTTTAAGAAACACTATAAGAAATCAGGAAAAAAAATTGTGGCAGTCAGTAACGGTTACTTTTTTAGACCAAGCAGAGGGGAAAAAATATGGACTCACTCAGTTTTGAGGAAAAAATTATGGAATCATGAAAAACAAAAGAACGCTCCAACACATCACTAGTATTTTGTTGCACCACCTCTGGCTTTTATAACAGCTTGCAGTCTCTGA
The DNA here is from genome assembly GCF_902500255.1 of Thalassophryne amazonica. Taxonomy (NCBI): domain Eukaryota; kingdom Metazoa; phylum Chordata; class Actinopteri; order Batrachoidiformes; family Batrachoididae; genus Thalassophryne; species Thalassophryne amazonica. The sequence goes on along the minus strand of NC_047113.1, from coordinate 75,871,982 downwards.
GGCATGGACTTAATGAGTGACAAACAGTACTCTTCATCAATCTGGCTCCAACTTTCTCTGATTGCTGTTACCAGATCAGCTTTGCAGGTTGGAGCCTTGTCATGGACCATTTTCTTCAACTTCCACCAAAGATTTTCAATTGGATTAAGATCCAGACTATTTGCAGGCCATGACATTGACCCTATGTGTCTTTTTGCAAGGAATGTTTTCACAGTTTTTGCTCTATGGCAAGATGCATTATCATATTGAAAAATGATTTCATCATCCCCAAACATCCTTCCAATTGATGGGATAAGAAAAGTGTCCAAAATATCAACATAAACTTGTGTATTTATTGATGATGTAATGACAGCCATCTCCCCAGTGCCTTTACCTGACATGCAGCCCCATATCATCAATGACTGTGGAAATTTACATGTTCTCTTCAGGCAGTCATCTTTATAAATCTCATTGGAACGGCACCAAACAAAAGTTCCAGCATCATCACCTTGCCCAATGCAGATTCGAGATTCATTACTGAATATGACTTTCATCCAGTCATCCACAGTCCACGATTGCTTTTCCTTAGCCCATTGTAACCTTGTTTTTTTCTGTTTAGGTGTTAATGATGGCTTTTGTTTAGCTTTTCTGTATGTAAATCCCATTTCTTTTAGGCGGTTTCTTACAGTTCGGTCACAGACGCTGACTCCAGTTTCCTCCAATTCGTTCCTCATTTATTTTGTGCATTTTCGATTTTTGAGACATATTGCTTTAAGTTTTCTATCTTGACGCTTTGATGTCTTCCTTGGTCTACCAGTATGTTTGCCTTTAACAACCTTCCCATGTTGTTTGTATTTGGTCCAGAGTTTAGACACAGCTGACTGTGAACAACCAACATCTTTTGCAACATTGCGTGATGATTTACCCTCTTTAAGAGTTTGATAATCCTCTCCTTTGTTTCATTTGACATCTCTCGTGTTGGAGCCATGATTCATGTCAGTCCACTTAGTGCAACAGCTCTCCATGGTGTGATCACTCCTTTTTAGATGCAGACTAATGAGCAGATCTGATTTGATGCAGGTGTTAGTTTTGGGGATGAAAATTTACAGGGTGATTCCATAATTTATTCCTCAAAATTGAGTGAGTCCATATTTTTTTCCCTCTGCTTGGTCTAAGAAAGTAACCGTTACTGACTGCCACATTTTTTTTTTTCCTGATTTCTTATAGTGTTTCTTAAAGCCAGAAAGTTGCCATTTGAAATGACTTTAGTTTTGTGTCATGTCTGTGATCTGCTTTTTTTTCTACAAAATTAAACAACTGAATGAACATCCTTCGAGGCCGGTGATTCCATAATTATTGCCAGGGGTTGTATATACACACACACACACACACTGAGGCCCATGGGCTAGCAAAAAAGTTAGAATTTATACAGATATTTTTTTTTCTTTGTAGCTGCAGGCCAAACCACAGCACACCAACAGTATAACCAAAGCCACCAGACGTCTTTGAACTATGGTTCGTATAGCAGTAAAAGCCCTGAAGGAGATCAACCACCCTCAGTGACCTCCTCTGCCTCAGTCCATTCCTCTCCAGGCCTCCATCACGGTAAATGAAACCAACCCAGTGCATTTTGTCTAGGCATAGGTAAAATTTTATTCTTTTTCTTCACCAGGAAAGAATTTGTGAGCGTTTTGCTTTTGTGAGGTGTGCTTATGCTTGTATGTTTTATGCAAATAAAAAAATTGATAGTTGACAAAATCGTGAAAGGTTTTTGTAGTGTTATCAAAACTTATCTGCAGTGTTTTTTTGTATTTTTGTTTTTTTTTTTTTTTTTTAGCTTTTAGCCAAAACAGTGAGTTTGTTTTGTTGTTTTGTTTGTTTGTTTTGTTTTGATTGTGGGGGTGCATCTATCATTTTGGGAGTTGAGCATGAAATCAAATCCCAAACGGCTTGTTTTCTTCTTCTTTTTTTTTTTTTGTTGTCTGACGTTTGATGTGTTTGCATCTAGCAGAGGTTTAAGGTGTTTTGTTTTTTTTTTCCCCCTCGGTGTGTAGTTGAAATGTGAAGTTCTCATACGAGCTCCAGAGAATGTCTGGAGTCGCTCTTTCAAACATGGAACACAACAGTAAATTGTCCATGTCAGATGTTTTGTCATCCCCTGGATTTGCTTTAGTGACGGATGGTGAATGGGTAGAACATGCTTGAGGCAGAATGCGGTGCAAAAAGTGAGCTTGAGCATTTCCTGTCCTTGAATTTGTCTTGTGGTTTTAGTGTTGGACAGAAGTTCCAAACTCTTGCTTTCTCTTCAATAAGACTTTTTCATTGGCATAATCATGTAAACTGTCCATCTTTTTATACTTATGAATAGTTGAATTCTTCCCCTTTCACACTATTTTTATGATACAGATGTAATGAACTTACACACTTGTTGGCTGTGAGACCTCCAGACAATAACCTGCTCTAGTTACACATTAGCGCCTTTGGATTTTACTCACAGTTCAAGATGCATTTAACATCTGGTCCATATTAATTTATACTCACTTTTTCATCTACAACTCCTTCAGGTAACATAGTTGGGTGGGATTAGCTTGGATAGTGCACTTTGTTAAAGTAGCAGGCATAATCGGTTTGTCATGAGCAGGTGTAAGACTCTACACAAATTTGAATTTTAGGTTTGAAAATGCCAGTTGCCACCAACCTGCTGTCAACAAATGATAGTAGGCTTCACCTCTGTATTTATTTATTTTTTTTAACATTATAAAAATTAATCCATTCCTTACTAAAGGTACTCCGCTCATGCTTGTGCTGCATTATTGAGTTAATGCAACATTTAAATAACTTGTATAGGAGAAAAAGTGAGCAAATCTTTCTAGTAGCAACATTAAAAGGCTGGTATTTCGGCATCAGGTATTTCAAATAGTCAAATAGTGTTTCTGTTCAAAGGGAAATGGAGTGGATTTGGCGCTCCAGTTGATGTAATGAGATATTCAGGTCAGAGGGTGAGGTCAGTCCTGTTTATCAGTGATTTAGCGAACCAAGCAGGTAAAAGAATGTATGAAATATTTTGGTAGTTTATAGTCTTTGTAGTCTTACACCCAGCCATAAAACAACTTTAACTATGCTAACATACCTACATTCTGATTGTTAACTTCACTATAGCTTCTGTTTTGAGTATCATTTTGATACTTCTGATTTTAAATGATCTCCATAACTCACTTCTCGGGTCATTCGTTCAGTGTTCAGTTTATTTATAAAGTATCAAATCAAATCAATTTTATTTATATAGCGCCAAATCACAACAAACAGTTGCCCCAAGGCGCTTTATATTGTAAGGCAAAAGCCATACAATAATTACAGAAAAACCCCAACAGTCAGAACGACCCCTTGTGAGCAAGCACTTGGCGACAGTGGGAAGGAATAACTCCCTTTTAACAGGAAGAAACCTCCAGCAGAACCAGGCTCAGGGAGGGGCAGGCTTCTGCTGGGACTGGTTGGGGCTGAGGGGAGAGAATCAGGAAAAAGACATGCTGTGGAAGAGAGCAAAGATCAATCACTAATGATTAAATGCAGAGTGGTGCATACAGAGCAAAAAGAGAAAGAAACACTCAGTGCATCATGGGAACCCCCCAGCAGTCTAAGTCTATAGCAGCATAACTAAGGGTCACCTGATCCAGCCCTAACTAAGCTTTAGCAAAAAGGAAAATTTTAAGCCTAATCTTAAAAGTAGAGAGGGTGTCTGTCTCCCTGATCTGAATTGGGAGCTGGTTCCAGAGGAGAGGAGCCTGAAAGCTGAAGGCTCTGCCTCCCATTCTACTCTTAAAAACCCTAGGAACTACAAGTAAGCCTGTAGTCTGAGAGCAAAGCGCTCTATTGGGGTGATATGGTACTATGAGGTCCCTAAAATAAGATGGGACCTGATTATTCAAAACCTTATAAGTAAGAAGACGAATTTTAAATTCTATTCTAGAATTAACAGGAAGCCAATGAAGAGAGGCCAATATGGGTGAGATATGCTCTCTCCTTCTAGTCCCCGTCAGTACTCTAGCTGCAGCATTTTGAATTAACTGAAGGCTTTTCAGGGAACTTTTAGGACAACCTGATAATAATAGTCCAGCCTAGAGGAAATAAATACATGAATTAGTTTTTTGGCATCACTCTGAGACAAGACCTTTCTAATTTTAGAGATATTGCTCAAATGCAAAACAGCAGTCCTACATATTTGCTTAATATGCACATTGAAGGACATATCCTGATCAAAAATGACTCCAAGATTTCTCACAGTACTACTAGAGGTCAGGGTAATGCCATCCAGAGTAAGGATCTGGTTAGACACCATGTTTCTAAGATTTGTGGGGCCAAGCACAATAACTTCAGTTTTATCTGAATTTAAAAGCAGGAAATTAGAGGTCATCCATGTCTTTATGTCTGTAAGACATTCCTGCAGTTTAACTAATTGGTGTGTCTGTGTCCTCTGGCTTCATGGATAGATAAAGCTGGGTATCATCTGCGTAACAATGAAAATTGCCTAAGGGAAGCATGTATAAAGTGAATAAAATTGGTCCTAGCACAGAACCTTGTGGAAGTCCATAATTAACCCTAATCTGTGAAGAAGACTCCCCATTTACATGAACAAATTGTAATCTATTAGAGAAATATGACTCAAACCACTGCAGCGCAGTGCCTTTAATACCTATGGCATGCTCTAATCTCTGTAATAAAATTTTATGGTCAACAGTATCAAAAGCAGCACTGAGGTCTAACAGGACAAGCACAGAGATGAGTCCACTGTCTGAGGCCATAAGAAGATCATTTGTAACCTTCACTAATGCTGTTTCTGTACTATGACGAATTCTAAAACCTGACTGAAACTCTTCAAATAGACCATTCCTCTGCAGATGACCAGTTAGCTGTTTTACAACTACCCTTTCAAGAATTTTTGAGAAAAAAGGAAGGTTGGAGATTGTCCTATAATTAGCTAAGATAGCTGGGCCAAGTGATGACTTTTTAAGTAATGGTTTAATTACTGCCACCTTAAAAACCTGTGGTACATAGCCAACTAATAAAGATAGATTGATCATATTTAAGATCGAAGCATTAATTAATGGTACGGCTTCCTTGAGCAGCCTGGTAGGAATGGGGTCTAATAGACATGTTGATGGTTTGGAGGAAGTAACTAATGAAAATAACTCAGACAGAACAATTGGAGAGAAAGAGTCTAACCAAATACCAGCATTACTGAAAGCAGCCAAAGATAACGATATGTCTTTGGGATGGTTATGAGTAATTTTTTTCTGTAATAGTTAAAATTTTATTAGCAAAGAAAGTCATGAAGTCATTACTAGTTAAAGTTAAAGGAATACTCGGCTCTATTCTGACTCTTTGTCAGCCTGGCTACAGTGCTGAAAAGAAACCAGGGGTTGTTCTTATTTTCTTCAATTAGTGATGAGTAGTAAGATGTCCTAGCTTTACGGAGGGCTTTTTTTATAGAGCAACAGACTCTTTTTCCAGGCTAAGTGAAGAGCTTCTAAATTAGTGAGACGCCATTTCCTCTCCAACTTACAGGTTATCTGCTTTAAGCTGCGAGTTTGTGAGTTATACCACGGAGTCAGGCACTTCTGATTTAAGGCTCTCTTTTTCAGAGGAACTACAGCATCCATAGTTGTGTTCAATGAGGATGTAAAACTATTGATGAGATAATCTATCTCACTCACAGAGTTTAGGTAGCTACTCTGCACTGTGTTGGTATATGGCATTGGAAAACTTAACAAAGAAGGAATCATATCCTTAAACCTAGTTACAGCGCTTTCTGAAAGACTTCTACTGTAATGAAACTTATTCCCCACTGCTGGGTAGTCCATTAAAGTAAATGTAAATGTTATTAAGAAATGATCAGACAGAAGGGGGTTTTCAGGGAATACTGTTAAGTCTTCATTTTCCATACCATAAGTCAGAACAAGATCTAAAGTATGGTTAAAGTGGTGGGTGGACTCATTTACATTTTGAGCAAAGCCAATTGAGTCTAATAATAGATTAAATGCAGTGTTGAGGCTGTCATTCTCAGCATCTACGTGGATGTTAAAATCGCCCACTATAATTATCTTGTCTGAGCTAAGCACTAAGTCAGACAAAAAGTCTGAAAATTCACAGAGAAACTCACAGGAACGACCAGGTGGACGATAGATAACAACAAATAAAACTGGTTTTTGGGACTTCCAGTTTGGATGGACAAGACTAAGAGTCAAGCTTTCAAATGAATTAAAGCTCTGTCTGGGTTTTTGATTAATTAAGCTGGAGTGGAAGTTTGCTGCTAATCCTCCCCCTCGGCCTGTGCTACGAGCATTCTGACAGTTATTGTGACTTGGGGGTGTTGACTCATTTAAACTAACATATTCATCCTGCTGTAACCAGGTTTCTGTAAGGCAGAATAAATCAATATGTTGATCAATTATTATATCATTTACTAACAGGGACTTAGAAGAGAGAGACCTAATGTTTAATAAACCACATTTAACTGTTTTAGTCTGTGGTGCAGTTGAAGGTGCTATATTATTTTTTTTCTTTTTGAATTTTTATGCTTAAATAGATTTTTACTGGTTATTGGTGTTGGTGGTCTCTACGGGGATGGGGTATTGGGGGGATGGCAGGGGGAGAGAAGCTGCAGAGAGGTGTGTAAGACTACAACTCTGCTTCCTGGTCCCAACCCTGGATAGTCACGGTTTGGGGGGTTTAATAAAATTGGCTAGAAATGAGAGCTGCTCCATCCAAAGTGGGATGGATGCCGTCTCTCCTAACAAGACCAGGTTTTCCCCAGAAGCTTTGCCAATTATCTATGAAGCCCACCTCATTTTTTGGACACCACTCAGACAGCCAGCAATTCAAGGAGAACATGCGGCTAAACATGTCACTCCCAGTCCGATTGGGGAGGGGCCCAGAGAAAACTACAGAGTCCGTTGCATTGTTTTTGCAAAGTTACACACCGATTCAATGTTAATTTTAGTGACCTCCGATTGGCGTAACCGGGTGTCATTACTGCCGACGTGAATTACAATCTTACCAAATTTATGCTTAGCCAGTTTCAAATTTCCTTCAATGTCGCCTGCTCTGGCCCCCGGAAGACATTTGATTATGGTTGCTGGTGTCGCTAACTTCACATTTCTCAAAACAGAGTTTCCAATAACCAGAGTATGATCCTCGGCGGGTGTGTCACCGAGTGGGGAAAAACGGTTAGAGATGTGAACGGGTTGGTGGTGTACAGGGGGCTTCTGTTTAGGACTACGCTTCCTCCTCACAGTCACCCAGCTGGCCTGCTTTCCCGGCTGCTCGGGATCTGCTGGGGGACAGCTAACGGCGGCTAAGCTACCTTGGTCCGCACCAACTACAGGGGCCTGGCTAGCTGTAGGATTTTCCAAGGTGCGGCTCCGAATCTCCAATTCGCCCAGCCTGGCCTCCAAAGCTATGAATAAGCTACACTTATTACAAGTACCATTACTGCTAAAGGAGGCCGAGGAATAACTAACATTTCACACCCAGAGCAGAAAAGTGCGGGAGACACAGGAGAAGCCGCCATGTTAAACCGGCTAAGAGCTAGTAGCTGCGCTAAGCTAGTGGATTCCTAAAAACACACAAAGTGAATAATGTGTAAATAATTTAGAGGTGATTCAGCAGAGGGAGTGCTTTAGTTAAGGCACGTGAAGATTACACTGTGAAACAAATCGTTATCTAGTTATCTAGATCAATCTAACCACGCAGATTAAACAGCTAACAGATACAGCAAAACACAGCTGTGCTCCGGAACAGGAAGTGATACAATACCGCAGTGAGAGCCAACCAATCACAACAAACCTGCCCCAAGGTGCTTCATACATGTGCCATCTAACCTTACCAACCCCCAGAGCAAGCACATAGGTGACCGTGGTGAGGAAAAAACCTCAGAGGAGTAACCTACTGCTCGGGCCATTCCAACAGTTAAACAAATGGTAAGTATTGCAGAGTCCATCTTAATGCCAACCCAAGAAGCCAGTGTCTAGAGTTGACGGGGCTGATTCAGAGGCATCGGCAGGGTCATAGGCTGTGGGAGTTTTTCTAAACAATGAGGTGCAAACCAATTGGTGGATAGAAGCTTTTTTTTTTTTCTTTTTTTTTCTTTTTCTGCTTTTACATACCACACAGTGAAAGAAATTCACTTCCCTCGTTACTTTAGCGCCATCTACTGTCAATCGTTTGGTGTTGACAGTTTACTTTTTTATATATATATATATATATATATATGTATGTACTTTTCCACCTCCCATCCCACAGGCATGCAGTATGGATATGTTGGTAATAGTGGAGCTAGCTCTGCCGCCACTTCTGGCCCAGCCGCAGCCCCCTCGTCATCCGGCTCTGATGAGGAGGAGGAGGAAGACGAGGAGGAGGATGAGGAAGCAGGTCTGCTTTAGCTTTTACCTCCCCACATCTTTAAACCTTTTTTTAATTCTCTATAAACTCCTTCAGCCCGTGTTAATCCTTCCTGTAAAAAACAAAAAACTAAATCATCGTATTTCCACATTTCATCAGTGAATCGTCACCTGAGCGCCACCTTGTTCCTTCTATGTTTTGACCATCTGACACTTCAGTTCTACTTTTCTACCAGTGCCTTCCATCAGTTCACATCATCCTTTCTATTTGAATAGGTTAATAAGGTTTATTTGTTGTTTTTCCCTCTTCCTGCTGTCTGCTTCACAGTCTTGCACAGTTGACCCGTTGGCGTGTGATTACTTGTCGTCAGACTCATTGGTGCTTCTGGCGCTCAGTGTTTACTTCCTCATTGCAGGTTGTGCCTGCGTTGCTGTTATTCTTTTACTGAAAGCTGATGAGACGTTTTGTGTCAAAGGTTAGAATTAAGTCAGTGAGTTAATTTAGGTTTAGTGGATTTGTTGATTTCAAACTGGTCCAGTGGCAGGAATCATCCCTTAATCTTGTTTTGGTATTTTTTTTTTCCAGGTATTCTGAATATTTAGTTGCTGTCAGCCATCTGCACCTGGTTACTAATGTGAGAACAACTCAAATTGTGTTCTTTAGGAGTTATTTTTGGGCATTTTGTTTCTTTTTGTCTTTTTTGGAAGACTACACAGTTAAACTGAACTGTGAGATTGGTATTTAGTATTGAGGTCTCCAACTCACACTTTGTTTTGTCAGGTAATCTATTGGTTATTTTTATTTTTATGAAATGTCAGAAAAAAAAATCCCCATTTTTCAAATTGATTCAGATCAACAGAATTTTCAGAATGCTTCTCGAAATACAGAATTTTATTTATTTTTAAGGACTATCTGGACAAAGTACTATTCCTGACTTTTTCCAATTTTTTCAGAATTTATCAGGATGTCTCATTCATATGTCTGCATCAAGTAGACTAGAGCCCGACCAATGCAGGATTTTGGTATTTGATGAGTGTAAAATCAAATGTACAGTTATAATGACAGATATTGTCTGCAGATCGAACTTTGGACAAATTCTGCAGCGACAAAACTCATGCCATTGTTAATCTACCATCTGTTTCTTTTTGTCATTTATCAACCATTATGAATACCAGTACTGATTTATGTGCAAGGAGCTCATATCAGCTTGCAGATCTATTGGATGGCCTCTAAGCTACACCTCTTTGTATTACTTGTATAAGCTGACCAGTAAGTTAAAACTCAGTGTTGAACTTCCATTAAGACAATACTTGAGTTTTTCTTCTTTTTTTTTCTTTTTTTTAAACCATGTGCTGGCACTGTGCTTTGCCGTGTCCACAACACTACAGGGCCACCTTGGGTTAAGGATGGTAACCACCCAGGCAGACAACCGGTCCGCCCCACAGCTCTAAAATAACTACTGAAAGACATGAAACTTGCCTGGAACAAAAACGGCAGCAGCTGCAGAAAGTTTCTGCAAACTCATTTGTTTGCTCATTCCAATAGCCCTGGATAATTCAGCACTAATCTGCCCCCTGGTGGACATATTTTGTAATCCCTGAGTGTAAAGGAAACTGTTGAGGTGATGGTCTAGTGGTTAAGGCGTTGGGCTTGAGACCAGAAGATCCTCGGTTCAAATCACTAAGGGCCCTTGGGCAAGGTCTTTAATCCCCTATTGCTCCCGGTGTGTAGTGGGCACCTTGCATGGCAGCAGCCTGACATCGGGGTGAATATGAGGCATTATTTGTAAGGCGCTTTGACCGTCTGATGCAGATGGAAAAACGGTATATAAATGCAATCCATTTACAATTTATGCACTTGATTGCTATATAGCCATTTACAGGACATTTAATGTCTTGTGGAGTGCTCTGTGTGGAAAGGTGAGTCCTTTTAGCTCTGCCTCACACTGCTCTAACGGTTCTTGGGGATTTTGTTGACGAGTCTCCCTCAGGAGTTGCTGCTAACAGGATCTATATATAACTTATCCCCCGTGGCAGTTCTCTGTATGTGTGTTTCATGACTCGCCTGCATCCACAGAGGAGCATCGGTGAAGACTTTTTTCTAAATCAGTTAGCACTCATTAGCACTTCTTACCATAACAGCTTCTTTTAGCTTCCAGCTTTTCCCTTGTGGTCTTCTCAGCTCTGCTGGGTTGTTGGTGCTGAGATACCATGTTGACATCTGAGTTTGTGCATCATAGACCACAGCCACAGTTTGGAGCTTGGATATCATACAAGAGGGGTTTTAATCGTCTGTTTGATGGTATGTGTGAGATTTTTAATACTTTAATATTTCATGTAAATGACTTAGAAGTTGGGGAGAGAATGTTGTCCAACCTTGATCTGGTCCCAGATGGATGTGTTAGAATAATCCATGTCCACTTCAAATGTCTGAGTTTCCTCTTCAACTTGTGCTGTTTTCTGGTGCAAAGTATTCATTGTGGGTCTGAAGGCATTTTTTAATTTAAAATGGTTTCAAATGGTGTTTAACCAAAAAGGAATTTATTCCATGATGCTGAAAATGCCACATATGAGCACTGAGGGACTCCAGGCCCACAGAGTTCAAGGCCAAACCCAATTTTGAATGCTCGCTTAGTGCTGACGTCATTTATTACTGCCTGCCTAATTTAATTCAGGACTTTTTCTGGTCCATTCTCAGCTTTATACCATACAAGCTGGGGTACCTGGCGCTGCTGGGGTTAACCTGTTTTAGACATAAGCCAAATGGCAATCATTTAAATTAAAACAATTGCCCAACATTTGTTTTTGTAATGTTGATGTCTTATAAATATAATAATGGGCTAAAGTTTGTCCAGCAGAACTATAAGAGGTGGACTCCCCAAACTAAGTGGAAATACTTGGTTAAAAGACAAACACATTTGAAGTCCTTCATGTAGACTTTGTTTTGCAATCAAATTTATAACAAAATTACATGCAAAAGGTAGGTACCAGTAAATGTAAATATCAATGAATCAGAATTGAGGTAGTGGTGTATTTCACTGTTTTTACATTGCAATTTTACAAACATAAAATGAATGTATTCAGACAGGAAGGCAAACTGAGTTGTACAGGACAGTCAGGTGCTTAACAGTTTAGAACATAAAGTAGCTGAAGAAAGGGATTAAATAAACAGAGATGGCCAACACATATACAGGACTGTAAATTTGAATCTGCCTGGTTATACCCACAGCCGGCTATTTTGGGGGTAATTTTCACTTCAACTTTAAAAAAAAAAAATGGTACCAGTTTGTTCCCCATGTCATGAGGATTCAGAATCTACAGTGAGGAAAATAAGTTTGTATGTGAACACCCTGCGGTTTTGCAAGTTATCCCACTTAGAAATCATGGAGGGGTCTGAAATTTTCATCTTAGGTGCATATCCACTGTGAGAGACATAATCTAAAAAAAGAAAAATCCAGAAGTCACAATGTATGATTTTTTTTTTTTAATAATTTATTTGTATGCTACTGCTGCAAATAAGTATTTGAACACCTCCCAATCAGCAAGAATTCTGGCTCACACAGACCTGTTAATTTTTCTTTAAGAAGCCCTCTTATTCTGCACTCTTTACCTGTATTAATTGCACCTGTTTGAACTTTTTACCTATCTAAAAGACACCTGTTCACACACTCAATCACACTCCAACCTGTCCACCATAGCCAAGACCAAAGAGCTGTCTGGGGACACCAGGGACAAAACTGTAGACCTGCACAAAGCTGGGATGGACTACAGGACAACAGGCAAGCAGCTTGGTAGAAGACAACAACTGTTGTGATTATTTATTAGAAAGTGGAAGAAACACAAGATGACTGTCAATCTCCCTCGGTCTGGGATTCTTTTTTTCTTTTTTCTTTAATATTTATTTCATTCATTTAAAAGAAACAGAAAAGCAAAAACAAAGCACCACAATACCAGAATGAAAAGGAGCAGAAAGAAGAACAAGTCTTATGATTTCTGCCCCTTTTAACAATACAATCTTTCAATGTCCAGCATCATAGTCAACATTATTTAACAGATTGCATTTCTTTAACTTGTCACATACCACTGACCCATTTCATAATTATGACTATTAATTGATTACATCTCTGACAGGTTACATTTAAACTTAAGACACTCCAAACATTATTAACAGATTACCTTTTTTTTGTGACTTTCTTGCAGCCCACTGACTTATTTCATAGTTTCATACTTATTTAACACATCTAATTTAATATGTTTTTTTAAATAATTTAACCGACCTTAATTCTTTAATTTCTTTATTAAGATTGTTCCATAATTTGACACCATTTACTGCAATACTCCTTTCCTTTATTTTGGTTCTAAATCTTGTTTTTTTAAAGACTTCTATTCCTTTCAGTTTATAACTACTTATTCTTTTTTCAAACATATTTTGAATGTTTGTTGGTAAAGTATTTTTATTAACTTGGTACATTGTAATATTTTCAAATCGACTAAATCATGAAATTTAAGTACCCTATACTTAATAAACAATGGATTAGATGGATCTCTAAAACCACTGTTACTAATCACTTTTAAAGCTCTTTTCTGCTAAATAAATAAAGGTTGTATATAGGTTGTATATGTTGATCCCCAGATTTCTACACAATAAGTTAAATATGGGGCAATCAAAGAATTGTACAATGTTAATAAACCATAACTATTTAATGAATATTTTACTTTATGCAAAACAACAATGGCTTTCGCTATTTTTCCTTTTATGTAATTTATGTGTGACTTCCATGTAAGATCTTCATCAATCATGACTCCTAAAAATTTTGTTTCTTTTACCCTTTGTATATCCATTCCATCTATTTATAATGACACATTCTTTTTCACTCTATCATTAAACAATATAAAATTTGTCTTATTAATATTTAGTGACAATCTGTTTATATCAAACCAATATTTAACTTTTTCCAACTCTGTATTTATCACTTGTGCTACTTCCTGTATATCTGATCCAGAGTAAAACAGCGTTGTATCATCAGCAAATAAAATGCTGCCAAGCACATTGGATACATTCACAAAATCATTGATATACAAAATAAACAGTTTGGGTCCAAGTACTGATCCTTGTGATACTCCATAAAGTTACACAATTCTGATTTGGTATTATTTATCTGAACAAACTGTTTTCTATTTTCTAAGGAGCTTTTTACCCACTGATGTGCAACACCTCTTATTCCATATTGTTGTAACTTGTGAAGCAATCTTGAGTGGTCTATAACATCATAAGCCTTTTTCAGGTTGATAAAAATACTTACAAAATAATCCTTATTATCTGTTGTTGTTATTTTCTCTGTTAGTTCCGTAATTGCCATAGCTGTTGAATGTTTTGTTCTAAATCCAACTGAGCATTATTTAAAATATGTTTCTCAATACATTTATCCAATCTTGTCACAAAAACTTTTTCCATAATTTTAGAAAACTGTGGAAGCAATGATACTGGCCTGTAATTAGAAAAATTATGTTTGTCTCCATTTTTATATAATGGGACTACCTTAGCAATTTTCATTTCATCTGGAAAAATCCCAGTTGACAGAGACAGATTACAAATATAAGTAAATGGTTCAATAACAATTTCTATTATACTTTTTACAGTCATCATGTCTAAATCTTCATGGTCAGTTGATCTTTTGCTTACAGTTTTTTACAATATTTCTTATTTCATCTTTTTCCACATTGTCCAGGAAAATACTATTGACCATATTTACCAATGTACGTAATTTATCTTCTATTATTGGTTTATTTTCCACCAGAATTGATCCTACATTTGAAAAATAATCATTAAACCCATTTGCAACTTCTTTTATATCATATATCTCTTTATTTTCCTTAATAAAGTAATTTGGAATAGTTGCTTTCGCTCCATCACTATCAGTCACACTTTTTATAATTCTCCATGTTACCCTCATATTATCTTTACTCTTCTTTAGTTGTTCACTGTAATAATCTTTTTTTTGTTTCCTAATTATTGTTAATAGTTTATTTTTATATTTTTTGTATTTATGTTCTGATTTCTTTGTTTGCAATTTTATAAAGCACCTGTATAAATAGTTTTTCTTTGCACAAGCATTTTTTATTCCCTTTGTCAGCCATGGTTTACTCTTTTCTTACTAATTTCAATTAATTTACAATTTTTATTGTATGATTTCATCAATATTTTCATAAATGAGTTATATGCTACATTAACATCACTGACATAAACTTCTTCCCAATTTTGATTTTTAAGGTCATATTTTAATGCCTCTAAGGCTTTTACTGACTTATCTCTTTTAAAGTTTATAACAGTTTTTTGTTGTACCTATTTTTATATTTAAATATTGAAAAAATTGGTAAATGATCGCTAATATCTGTCATGAAGATCCCATTCTTGATAATTTCATCTGTTCTGTTTGTAAATATATTATCGATTACCGTTGCACTTTGCGATGTAATTCTGGTTGGTTTTGTTATCAAGGGGAATAACCCCAAACTGTACATTGAATTCACAAAATCACTTAATGTTTGGCAGCTGGAGCTTTCTATGTTAATGTTAAAGTCCCCACACATAAAAAGTGTTTTGTTTTTAATTTGATGGAATAATTCAATTATTTTATCTGTAAATTTCACAACACAAGAATCTGGTGCTCTGTATACACAGCTGATTAGAATATTCTTAGATATTTCATGTACAATTTCCACTGTTACAATTTCTATGACATCATTCATAATTGTCATTTCTTCAACAATTGTACACATCAGATCTGTTTTTGTATACTGAGCAATACCACTGCCTTTTTATATCTTCTGTTTACAAAATACAGCACATATCCCTCCATTTGAACTTCATCCATGAGATCATCTTTAAGCCAAGATTCAGTGATTGCAACAATACTAAATCTATTTTTAAACTGATTTAAATAATCTTTTATTTGTGACATTTTACAATACAAGCTTCGGCTGTTTATATGTATGAGTGACAGGGTATCTTCTGCAATTTTTTCACTATTCAGCTGTTCTGTATAATACTCACAACCAATCGTTTTTAAGTCAAATATACTTTCATCAATATTAGTGTCTGTCATATATTTTATCATCTGTTTCCATGTTTGATCTGATTTTTTTTTTTGTTGGTCCAATTACCAACAGACGTCATATTTGATTGTCTATTCAGGTCTGTATTTCGTAAGGTCCTCCATGTTTTTGATTTGTATACCGTTTGTTCCTTCTTTTACTCTAATCCACACCCTACAATTCCAGACCCATGTAGCAACAATGTTTGTTTTCTTAGTAGTCTTGCTTCCCTAGCAATATCTAATATTTTTTGTTAGATGCTCATTTATATAGACACTTGTTCCTTTCAAATTCTTTGCCTTTCTTAATAACTCATTTTTATATTTTCTGCTTGTAAATCGTATAACAATGTTAGTTTATTTTTTCTATCTTTAGTTGGAATAGTATAACAGTCTGATATTGTGTCTTGATGGATGACAACACCTTTTTGATATAAAAAGTTTGTAACTTGTTGTTCCAGTGATTGTCGTTCTTCAGGTGGTGCATCCTCCCCACTGGCTCCACCAGAATCCACCACCCTTGCATATGTCCGATGTTTTGTTTCTAGTCCAGATATTATAACATCATCTTTTCTAGTGAATTGTTCAAGTTCATCTACATGTTGCTCAAGTTTCTTAATGATCTTGTCCTTCTCTTTAACCAGATTTTGGAGTTCTTTAATCTCCACCATCAGTTTGTCTAAATTAGACATGTCTTTTGATATACGGTTTAATGAGGTCTTTATCTCCTCTATATCTTCCTCGAGTTTATCTGTTTTCCTGGGTGGTGCCATGCTGACTATCGTGGCTCAGTATGGCCACTATTGATTACAGAAACAATTCTCACCAGTAGCCTCCACCACCACAGGTCCGGTAGCCGCGCACCAACCCTCCCCGTTGCCAACCTCGTTCACAGCTGCCCCCAGCCACGGAAAATCTTTGGAGGGAGCTGAAACTCCAAACCTGAAAGATCTAGAGAAGATCTGTATGGAGGAGTGGACCAGAATCCCTGCTGCAGTGTGTGAAAACCTGGTGAAAAACTACAGGAAACGTTTGACCTCTGTAATTGCAAACAAAGGCTACTGTACCAAATATTAACATTGATTTTCACAGGTGTTGAAATACTTATTTGCAGCAGTAACATACAGATAAATTATTTAAAAAAAATCATACATTGATTTACAGATTTTTATTTTTTATTTTTTGGATTATGTCTCTCACAGTGGACATGCACCTAAAATGAAAATTTCAGATCCCTCCATGATTTCTAAGTGGGAGAACTTTCAAAATCGCAGGGTGTTCAAATACTTATTTTCCTCACTGTATTTGCATTTGTTTACATTTTATATATACATCCTCTGTACATATTTACTTTTTATTTATTTTTACATTGATTACAGAGAGCTTCCAAAAGGAATTTCGTATCGTTTTTAGGGCTACATATTATAGTTTGGGAGTTTATCCCCGACAGATAGACAGACAGACAGACAGAAGTGGCAGCATGAAAAGCACATGGTACAACACTGTATGGTCTTACATAAATGGCTATTTTGGGGGTAATTTTCAGTTCAACTTTAAAAAAATGGTACCATTTTGTTCCCCATGTCAGGAGGATTCAGAATATATTTATAGTTTTTATGGCTACATATTATAGTTTGGGAGTTTATCGCACATGGTACAACACTGTATGGTCTTATATAAATGGCTATTTTGGGGGTAATTTTCAGTTCAGTTTCTTAAAAAAAAAAAAGTACCATTTTGTTCCCCATGTCACGAGGATTCAGAACATATATCGTTTTTAGGGCTACATATTATAGTTTGGGAGACAGATGTAGCCCTTTATGTATATAGATGTTCTTTGTCTTTCTACATTTTGTTGTTTTTGTTTTACAGTGATTCATTTTTCAGTCAATCTTCTCATCGTGCTGTTTTTTTAAATTTAGCCACATTATAAATCCTTTGGTTTTTCATACTTTCTGACTCCTCTTCTCAGGTGGTGAGACGTCTTCTTCCACCACCGGAAGTGCCTCTCCGGTGCCCAACAGCTATGACTGCCTGGAAGGTGGAAACTATCCGGGTATATTTCAAGTTGCATACAATACTAACTACATAACATTAAAAAAAATGTAGCCAGTCATGAGAAATGCAAAGGTTAATGTAGTTTCCTGAATCCACAAGTAGCGGTGGCCTTAGTGGCCATTGGATGTAGGCTTTGGAAATGAAATAAACTGACAAATAAGCTCATTGCAACGTACAGCTAATTTCAACCACACCTGCTCCTAATTTTCATCAGCTGTCCAGCATCTACAAACCTTCCAGCAGGTGGCAGGTGTACAGGATATTACCTAAGCAAAACAAAGTTGCTTTTTTCATTGTGCTGGTGCATCAGAGTTCACCAGGTTTTAATGGGTTTGTCCTCTTATGCCTTTTTAAATAAAAGTTTATAGCAGTTATCGTTTTATCAAACGTGTGTGTGTATGTGGACTTGTTTATTCATTCATGTTTAAAACATGAAATCTTGCTTCATCATGAATCATTTTAGCTTCTTAATATTGATTACACAGTAATCACAGTTTACAGCAGAATAATTCCAATCTGACCAAACGGCAGCACTGCTAACTTAATGGTTTCCTGTTGGTTTGATGGGATGCACCTTCGTTTTTGCTGATATTGCAGATTCTGCTAGACTGTACTCCAAAATTTTACACTGGCAATTATACATTAACAATTATAATCAGCGCAAGTTTTTCATTGTAACCTTAAAATATGGCCAGATTTTGCTGCCATTGTAATTCCATTGCTGTGGAGTTACCCACATTATGATGATCACTAACTGCCGTTTATACTAAATTTGGTTTTGTTCCAAGTACCAATAGTAATGTCTTACAGCAATAATGAAACACTGATATTTTTAAGTGAAGTATTAACTGGTGAATTGTCTCTTGTTTAGATTGTTTGCCTCCTTCCAATGACATGACCAACCAGGCCTCGCCTTATGGTAACTATGGTTACCAAACCATGCAGCCAGCCTGTCGGGCGGGACCAACATCCCACACGAACCCCTCACCCTCCCATAACATGTATGGGCAGCCAAACTACCAGCAGTACTCCCAGGTAAAAAAAACAAACAAACAAAAACTAAGTACCAGTAAAGTCACAGTTGACATATTTATGTTCTTATATGTATTTTTGTTTGCTGGTTTTTTAGTATGCGGTATTTAGTCCCCCATATTCATATGGGAATGACACCTTTAGTACCACACCAGCATTTTTAGGTGGAACTATGGTGAAAGTTTGAGCCAAAATAATCTGAGGAACTGTTGATCATTTATCTTTCCAAATTAGTAATTAAAAAAAGAAAAAAATGACTAATTTTAAGAATCTAATGCGTTTCAAATAATGGCCAATAATGATGTCTGGAATTACACCCCCTGGCAAAAATTATGGAATCACCGGCCTCGGAGGATGTTCATTCAGTTGTTTAATTTTGTAGAAAAAAAGCAGATCACAGACATGACACAAAACTAAAGTCATTTCAAATGGCAACTTTCTGGCTTTAAGAAACACTATAAGAAATCAGGAAAAAAAATTGTGGCAGTCAGTAACGGTTACTTTTTTAGACCAAGCAGAGGGAAAAAAATATGGAATCACTCAATTCTGAGGAAAAAATTATGGAATCATGAATAACAAAAGAACGCTCCAACACATCACCGGTATTTTGTTGCACCACGCTTTTATAACAGCTTGCAGTCTCTGAGGCATGGGCTTAATGAGTGACAAACAGTACTCTTCATCAATCTGGCTCCAACTTTCTCTGATTGCTGTTGCCAGATCAGCTTTGCAGGTTGGAGCCTTGTCATGGACCATTTTCTTCAACTTCCACCAAAGATTTTCAATTGGATTAAGATCCGGACTATTTGCAGTCCATGACATTGACCCTATGTGTCTTTTTGCAAGGAATGTTTTCACAGTTTTTGCTCTATGGCAAGATGCATTATCATCTTGAAAAATGATTTCATCATCCCCAAACATCCTTTCAATTGATGGGATAAGAAAAGTGTCCAAAATATCAACGTAAACTTGTGCATTTATTGATGATGTAATGACAGCCATCTCCCCAGTGCCTTTACCTGACATGCAGCCCCATATCATCAATGACTGTGGAAATTTACATGTTCTCTTCAGGCAGTCATCTTTATAAATCTCGCTGGAACGGCACCAAACAAAAGTTCCAGCATCATCACCTTGCCCATTGCAGATTCGAGATTCATCACTGAATATGACTTTCATCCAGTCATCCACAGTCCACGTTTGCTTTTCCTTAGCCCATTGTAACCTTGTTTTTCCTGTTTAGGTGTTAATGATGGCTTTCGTTTAGCTTTTCTGTATGTGAATCCCATTTCCTTTAGGCGGTTTCTTACAGTTCAGTCACAGACGTTGACTCCAGTTTCCTCCCATTCGTTCCTCATTTGTTTTGTTGTGCATTTTTGATTTTTGAGACATATTGCTTTAAGTTTTCTGTCTTGACGCTTTGATGTCTTCCTTGGTCTACCAGTATGTTTGCCTTTAACAACCTTCCCATGTTGTTTGTATTTGGTCCAGAGTTTAGACACAGCTGACTGTGAACAACCAACATCTTTTGCAACATTGCGTGATGATTTACCCTCTTTTAAGAGTTTGATAATCCTCTCCTTTGTTTAAATTGACATCTCTCGTGTTGGAGCCATGATTCATGTCAGTCCACTTGGTGCAACAGCTCTCCAAGGTGTGACCACTCCTTTTTAGATGCAGACTAACGATCAGATCTGATTTGATGCAGGTGTTAGTTTTGGGGATGAAAATTTACAGGGTGATTCCATAATTTATTCTTCAAAATTGAGTGAGTCCATATTTTTTTCCCTCTGCTTGGTCTAAAAAAGTAACCGTTACTGACTGCCACAATTATTTTTCCTGATTTTTTTTATAGTGTTTCTTAAAGCCAGAAAGTTGCCATTTGAAAGGACTTTAGTTTTGTGTCATGTCTGTGATCTGCTTTTTTTCTACAAAATTAAACAACTTAATGAACATCCTCCGAGGCCGGTGATTCCATAATTATTGCCAGGGGTTGTATGATGAATAACAATATGAGTATTTTATCTTGATGCTTTAAAAAGTGTGTGTGTATGTATGTGTGTATATATATATGTATGTATGTATATATGTATATATATATGTATATATGTCCAAAATTGGTGTTGTGGTATGAAGGAAGAGAATCAAATAGATAAAAATAACACAACAATTGTATTCAGATGTGATATTTTAAATATGTCAGGAGTGATGCCCTCAGCCTTGTAAGTGTTACACTCCTGATAATTTTGGCTACTTTATTGATTTATTTATTTATTGTTACCCAAATGTAATGTACAGTAAATCTGGATTACATGTTCACATTTTCATTTAATACTGACAAACTCTGAAACAGTTCTCTCTTTTCTACCATCTAATTTAATTACTTTATTCACTGACAAATCGTATTTGTACTTAATAGTTTAGAATGAAGTTAGAGTATTTCTCCAGTCATGGAAATGACCTGGAAAGAGACTAAAATGACCAAATATCCTGGAATATTTAATATTGTGGAAATTAGACTCTAATTTCAGTCAAGCTCACCACATGTGCTTTGGTGTGTATATTGTTTAAAAGTCAGCTGGCTGTTGGTGAGATGAGCTGTGCAGTGCAGTCTGACTGGTCTGACAAAGCAGCAGCAGAGTACATTTCCACAGAGCCTAGATATGCCTGGAACTATGAGCACATATTGTACAGGCTACTGCTTCGTGAATAATTTATAGCTGTCATTTAGATTAATTATATAAGAAATAACTTGTCAAAATATGTAATTGTATTTTCCGATGCCCCTTGATCCAGTCGTTATTCTGTCCAGTTGTAAGAAACTTATTTTTAATAACAGAAATTAGTAATTATCAAACATCAAGTAATTTGAAAGTGAATAATAATTTCAGCTCCTCCGCAGCACTCTGATTGAACAGCCCTGTTCATGGTTCTTGTTAATCTGCTCTACACACTTTAAATTACACTTTAAACCAGTGATTTTCAACCTTTTTTGAGCCGCGGCACCCTCTTTATATTTACAAAATCCTGCGGCACACCACTGTCATGTGTCATGCACCACTAACTCGACTGTCTCTACACGTTAGCAACACGTGCGGTACAGATATGATGTAACATAGTATACTATAGTCATGGAGCTGTATATAAGAACTAGAGAGCGCAGTCCCATTGCTGCACACTAAACGAAAACGTCCCTTCATGGACAGCGACATGACGTCTCCTAACCGGGCAAAATATTGACGAAGTACCCGGATGTTAATGCATTTTCAATGGAGATCCGCGACTGGACACACTCAGAAAAATGCTCGCAAAATACGTGTTAAAATGCCATTTTGTCCTGGATATTGAGCCAGTAAAATTAAATTACATTAAATTATGTCAGGAAAGTATTAAATTTACTCTGACACACACGCATTCTCAAATATTAGTGTTGAAGGTTACACGGATCTGTGCTGTTCAAGCTACACTGCTCGGCTGAGCTGCTGCTGTGTTCAACGCAGCGCGGCTCCTAAAACCATTACAATACATTTATATATATTATATTTTTACACAATTATCCTTTATTGACCGAGTTTCATTCATGAAGTCAGCGGTGTGTGTGTGTGCACATCTCTGTGTGTGTGGCAGCACAGCGCGGGTCATTAATCTCATTATTTTAAGGTGCAAAAAAAAAAAAACTCCCCAGTCTTGTCGAACAATTTTTAGTCACTAACGACAAGAATTTTAACTAGACATTGGTCTAGCAGTGGAAAATATCAACTAGACATAAGTGAAATTAATGATCCGTGTCATCGGGCGACACAGGTACGGCAGGAGACATACAGCTGTTTATCATCCAAATATCACGGTCAAAGTGACAACAATAACCAAAACCACTTACTTATGGAAGGAAATATTGTCTCCCGTGTTCCTCCGTTTGCCAACATGCACAGCTTTCCGGCATATTCCACCTGTTTCTTGACGAGACTAAGTGAACTTGTATGCACACAAATTACTAACTTGCCCGGAATTAAAATGGCGATCACGCCTCCTTGTCAGCACACGGCTCAGCGCTACTGCGCGCTTTGCTTCCATCTACTGGAATAAAAGAGCATTACACCATTTGCCACACTATTACCTCACATACACCCGATAATGGTGATATTTGATAATTGCCCACGGCACCCCTGACGATCGATCACGGCACCCAGGTTGAGAATCACTACCACACTTTAACTCCACACTTAAACACTTTAAATACTTTTATTATGAGTGTCTTACTTTCAAGTATTAATTACATTACAGTCATGGAAATGATAAGTAAACAAATGTTTGATTCATGATGTTTTTCAGATTTGTTTTAACACTCAAACAGATTTGAATGTGAAAATTTGCCTATTGTGCTCAATCACATTGTCATGTGTTATTCCAGGAGCTGGAGCATTCTCGCTTTGTTGTTTAATATGTATAACACAACTGTAATTTATTTTTCTTCTTCTCTCATGTTTACAGCCATTCCCAAACCTCTCCCAGCTATCTGCGGCCCTGGGTGGCCTGGGCGGGCTTCCAGAGATGGAAGTGGATGCCCTGAGGCCGGTCAACCTGCTGCAGGAGAAGAACTTGTTGCCCCCAAGGCCCCTGGAGGCGCCTGAACCAAACCTCAGCCCTGAATTAAAGAAGGTCAACTGCAGTCCACAGTAAGCATTGTGTTAGTGGAGTATTCTTGAAGACAGGAGAGCAAAGTAAAATCTAAAGTACTGTTGAATGAGCCTGTTTAACGGTAACAACTTTATTTATGTAGCACGTTTACACAAATTTCACAAAGACATATTACAGCAATGAAATGTAAAATATGGGTGATTGTCCCTTTAAGACCAGATGGGACATGAATGACTTCTAAAAGATTCTGAAGACACATGATCAAAAAATCTTGAATCACTACTTTAATGTTGCTCTCCTCTCTCAAGCTGCCAGCAGTTGTCCGAAGAAAAACTTTCCTGTGGCCCAAGACTGTTTAAAAATAAATAAATAAATAATTCTCATAGTGCATTTCACAATTCCCTTGTGTGTTTCAGGGAGCCTCAGTGCATTTAATCAGTCGTGTGTCTTGAAAATCTGATCAAGCTGCAATAAGTTTTAATAGTGAACCACTAAAATATTTCACCCTGTCTTAATGGGAGAAGTTCTGTGAATTAATTGCACTCGTTTATGTCCAACTATGGGTTGGTTACTTGTCAAGCTGGGTAATATTTGTCGCTCTTGCCTCACAGAAAATTTGTGGAGCGTTTTCCCACCAAAGCAAGAGTTCCATCACTTACTCTGTCATTCCTTAAGTTGTGAATATGTTGTTTTAACATGCTGGCCTACTCTGCAGGACTTTCAGGTGCACTCTGACCAGCATCCCCCAGACCCAGGCACTCCTGAACAAGGCCAGGCTCCCTCTGGGTCTCCTCCTGCACCCCTTCAGAGACCTGCAGGTATGACTCAGCCTTTGCTGAGAGATTCTTACTCAGACACTTTGACTGTTGATGATGCTTAGAGGAAATTCAGGTAAGCATGGTGGAATCACCCATTAAAATGATTGGGAAAGTCTTCAGGTGACTGTGGTTCACCAACTGGAGGACTCCTTTGCAAACACACACTCATTGAAACACAAATGAGAAAGCTGCAGATGGACACCACTGCTGTTCTCTAAAAAGCTAACATAGTAGAATGGACTAACTTTGATTGTGGATAAACACAGAGGACACGTGAGCTTCAGATGAAGCATAAAATGTAATATGTCTTTTCCTTTCTGTCTCTCTTGTAGCAGTTACCGGTGATCACATCAAACACAATAGTGCGCTGTCGCTCTTGTCGTACTTACATCAACCCATTTGTCACCTTCCTCGACCAGCGTAGATGGAAGTGTAACCTCTGTTACCGGGTCAATGATGGTATGGGATTGATTATTTATGCCCCTTTTCAACTGGCAGGAGTTTTTATTCTGTTGTAACCTTTTTCCTCCAGTTCCAGATGAATTTATGTACAACCCGGTGACCAGGTCGTACGGTGAGCCCCACAAGAGACCTGAAGTCCAAAACTCCACCGTGGAGTTCATTGCTTCTTCAGACTACATGGTAAACTGACACCACTCCAGACATATCAGTAACAAAAAGGAAATTACAGTCTTGTATTTGTCCTTACTTCAGTGTACAGGCCTGTTGTATAAATGTGGGCTCGTCTTCCAAGGAAAAACTCACTATCTTTGAAGTCTAGGCTGTGTAGCTTTAAGATTTACAATGGAACTAGTATTGGGTTAGTCACCAGTAGCTGACCAATATCATTACTTGCACTAAGCTTATCCCAAGTTGAGTACAAATTAAGCAAAGTTGGCTAGCAGTTTCCCAGTTCCTAAAAACCTTTAAACATGTTCGTAGTCATACATATTTAACCAAATTTTTCTGACTTGTGCCTAGTCTGATCTGCCTGATCTGTGCCTAGTTCCCTGCAAGTATCGTCCGAGTTGTTGCTGTAGAAAACTTGAGCAGCCAAACTGTCCTTTGTTCAAGCTGAACTTCCTGATAATGTACTGTGTTGAGTGTGTTCTCTGTGTACATTATTTGCTCTAACCAGCGGTGTATTTGGTCTTGTGTTCAGTTACGACCCCCTCAGCCAGCGGCTTACCTTTTTGTGCTCGACGTGTCTCACAATGCGGTGGAAGCTGGTTATTTTAGGTATTTCTGCGAGTTGTTGCTGGACAACCTGGATAGGTGAGTGTTGCAAGTTTTCACTCCGTGCAGCATCTCGGTAAGTTTCTGTTGAAAGTAAATGACGGGCAGACGACTCTGACGTGTGAGAAACTTTAAAATGTACAAATGTTGCTGCTCACTGAGGAGCCTCTGTATTCATCTTCTTTTCCACGACTTCTTAAAAGCCAGACTAATACATACTGTTTGGGTTTTATGCATTTCAGGTTGCCCGGCGATACACGCACGAGAGTAGGCTTCCTCACCTTCGACAGCACCATCCATTTCTACAAGCTGCAGGAGGGACTCTCTCAACCGCAGATGCTGGTGGTGTCGGACATCGACGGTACGTTAGAAATTTAGAGTTCACTCGATCAGGAAAGTAACTTTGTCAAACTATAACAGACAACTGACACTGTAACATGAAAAGCACTTGATTCAGTTTTAACATTGTCAAATTTCTTGTAAAATTGTGAAAATCAATTCAGCTGTGATCTGATTGTCACATTTCTCCCCCCCCCCCTCCTGCCAGATATTTTCATACCTTCTCATGACAGTTTGATGGTCAACCTGAAGGAAAGCAAAGAGGTGTGCAGCTTATGCTTGATGCATATAATTCTGTTCTTGCTCATCTTTGGGACATTTTTATTGTACTTTAAGTTTTATTCCCATATGTTTAAAGCATCCACAGTCTCTTTGACTTTTTTCCCCGCCGGCTCCTGTCCTCCATGCTTTAGTTTCTGCTTTGTATTCTGTCTTTCATACCTGTAACACTTCACATCCATCTGTTTTCTCATCTCTACTCAGTTATGTTTTCTTTTTCCCTTCCCTTGCTTCTCAATTTTCTTGGCATTTCCTTGTTAAATTGTCCCCCCCACCCCCCTTTGCTTCACCCCTCCAGCTGGTGAAGGACCTGCTGACGTCCTTACCGACTATGTTCAGTCAGAACAGGGAGACCCACAGTGCTCTCGGTCCGGCGTTACAGGCGGCCTTCAAGCTCATGTCACCTACCGGGGGGCGTGTCTCAGTGTTCCAGACTCAGCTGCCTACCCTGGGTGCTGGTCTGCTGCAGTCAAGGGAAGACCCCAACCAACGGTCGAGCACTAAGGTATGAACAAAGAGGAAGGGGTTTATTTTTCAAAAGTCAGACTTTTCAGGATCTCATGAAAGTTGAAAATGACCTCCTTGGATGCAGGAGATAAAATTATTATAGAGGTACCAGTGTTTACCCTGGTGAGGAATGTTGCCATTTTTTAAGCATTTATAGCAAATAGCTGACAGTTGGAATCGGCGCATCAGTGTGGTGATTTGGACTGGAAACAAAACTACAGCACTCGGTGCTCCTGTTCAGTTCTTTTGCAGTTCTGTATGATTGTTTAGCACAGTCACGCTTTAATAGTGTCCTAATAGTATGTTAGTATATTTATTGTACATGAAATTTTTTTTTGTTTGTTTCATGTTCTATGTTGAATTGACTTAGAATATTTAATGCTGTGATTCCACAAAATCCGACACAGTAGGTGACGTTATGCACCTTTTTGAAGCTGGTTTGCAGTCTGCTGATTAAGAAAATAAATTTTTTTAATTTGAGTGTTAAGCTTATTTTCAGGCTGTAGGTGAGTGCTGTAAAACAGTGAATCATGATGGATTTTAATTGTTCACGTGTTGAAAACGCTATCGTTTACATAGCACTATGCAAACAGCTAATATTAGCATGATCGAATGGTTCCTGTCTGAGCATTTTATGATAAATTTAATAATGTGGTTAATTGGTGTAATGGATGATCTCTAAGAAGCGTGTGCTGCTGTCTTTCCGCTGAGTGAGGTGACATCTTCCGTGCAAACCACTGTGGACACCGTGTGCACATACACACAGTCACAAAACCACACACATAAGGTGCTTTACATATAGGCTGTAGTATATAGATAGATGGGTAGATGCCATTCAAAATGTAATGAAGATAGGTCAATTTCTTTTGGCTCTTTCTTGGACCCACTTCAGGTTTTTATGTTATTTATTACAAGCTGGACTCAACCCTTTCACTAAACTGTAAAAATTAGTCAAAGAGCCTGAGTAATCTTGTTCAAAATCCAACAAACAGCCAAGGCTAAAATGTGGTAGCCTGCATGATGGCATCACAAAGTGGATTTGAAGATTATTAAGTTGTTTAATACTAAGGCTTCTAAGCTAGTGGTGAAACAAGACCTTCATGATGGCAGTATCCAGTTGAGCAGTCAACAAAAAAAAAACACTCATCAGGCAAATTAATACGGCATCTCCACAAGTAAAAAATCTCAACAAAAACACTCTCACACACTATGTGGTGAGAGTGTTTGTTCAAAATTAAAACTGCCATCAGCATCTGTCTTTTAGTGCAGGAGGCCACAGGAAGATTAAAGCGTCTTAAACCTAGTAACAGTTTTGCTAACGGACTGTGTACGCTTTCAGGGAGTGCAGCATTTGGGCCCAGCCACAGACTTCTACAAGAAACTTGCACTGGACTGCTCAGGACAACAGATCGGGGTGGATCTCTTCCTGCTCAGTTCCCAGTATGCTGACCTTGCCTCACTAGGTAAGAATGTGGCACTTTGCCGTCCATTTGTAGTCTAAGACATTTCTTTGAGTTACGCATAGAAGTACAGTAGATGTTAATTGTCAGTACTGTTTTTCATCTTGTTTGCCAGCATGTATATCCAAGTATTCAGCTGGTAGCATCTTTTATTATCCCTCCTTCCATCACATCCACAACCCGGCCCAGCTGGAGAAGTTCCAGAAGGATCTAGAGCGCTACCTCACCAGGAAGATTGGCTTTGAGGCGGTCATGAGAATACGATGCACTAAAGGTAACAGACGCGGAGGGTTCACTTTTTTAAGTAATGCATTGTTCCGTTTGGCTCTCACTATGGTATTGTATCACTTCCTGTTCTGGAGCACAGCGGTGTTTTACTGTATCTGTTAGCTGTTTAATCTGCGCAGTTAGATTGATCTAGTTAACTAGATAACGATTTGTTTCACAGTGGTCATGTACCTTAACTAAAGCACTCCCTCTGCTGAATCACCTCTAAATTATTTACACATTATTCACTTTGTGGGTTTTTAGGAATCCACTAGCTTAGCGCAGCTACTAGCTCTTAGCCGGTTTAGCATGGCGGCTTCTCCTGTCTCTCCCGCACTTTTCTGCTCTGGGTGTGAAATGTTTAGTTATTCCTCGGCCTCCTTTAGCAGTAATGGTACTGGTAAAAAAAAAATGGTAAAACAGTTAAATGTGGTTTATTAAACATTAGGTCTCTCTCTTCTAAGTCCCTGTTAGTAAATGATATAATAATTGATCAACATATTGATTTATTCTGCCTTACAGAAACCTGGTTACAACAGGATAAATGTTAGTTTAAATGAGTCAACACCCCCGAGTCACAATAACTGTCAGAATGCTCGTAGCACAGGCCGAGGCGGAGGATTAGCAGCAATCTTCCACTCCAGCTTATTAATTAATCAAAAACCCAGACAGAGCTTTAATTCATTTGAAAGCTTGACTCTTAGTCTTGTCCATCCAAATTGGAAGTCCCAAAAACCAGTTTTATTTGTTATCTATCGTCCACCTGGTCGTTACTGTGAGTTTCTCTGTGAATTTTCAGACCTTTTGTCTGACTTAGTGCTTAGCTCAGATAAGATAATTATAGTGGGTGATTTTAACATCCACACAGATGCTGAGAATGACATCCTCACTGCATTTAATCTATTGTTAGACTCGATTGGCTTTGCTCAAAATGTAAATGAGTCCACCCACCACTTTAATCATACCTTAGATCTTGTTCTGACTTATGGTATGGAAATTGAAGACTTAACAGTGTTCCCTGAAAACCCCCTTCTGTCTGATCATTTCTTAATAACATTTACATTTACTCTGATGGACTCCCCAGCAGTGGGGAATAAGTTTCATTACAGTAGAAGTCTTTCAGAAAGCGCTGTAACTAGGTTTAAGGATATGATTCCTTCTTTATGTTCTCCAATGCCATATACCAACACAGGGCAGAGTAGCCACCTAAACTCTGTGAGTGAGATAGATTATCTCGTCAATAGTTTTATATCTTCATTGAAGACAACTTTGGATGCTGTAGCTCCTCTGAAAAAGAGAGCCTTAAATCAGAAGTGCCTGACTCCGTGGTATAACTCACAAACTCGCAGCTTAAATCAGATAACCCGTAAGTTGGAGAGGAAATGGCGTCTCACTAATTTAGAAGATCTTCACTTAGCCTGGAAAAAGAGTTTGTTGCTCTATAAAAAAGCCCTCTGTAAAGCTAGGACATCTTACTACTCATCACTAATTGAAGAAAATAAGAACAACCCCAGGTTTGTTTTCAGCACTGTAGCCAGGCTGACTAAGAGTCAGAGCTCTATTGAGCCGAGTATTCCTTTAACTTTAACTAGTAATGATTTCATGACTTTCTTTGCTAATAAAATTTTAACTATTAGAGAAACAATTACTCATAACCATCCCAAAGACATATCGTTCTCTTTGGCTGCTTTCAGTGATGCTGGTATTTGGTTAGACTCTTTCTCTCCGATTGTTCCTCCAAACCATCAACATGTCCACAGGCTTTTAAGGTGGCAGTAATTAAACCATTACTTAAAAAGTCATCACTTGACCCAGCTATCTTAGCTAATTATAGGCCACTCTCCAACCTTCCTTTTCTCTCAAAAATTCTTGAAAGGGTAGTTGTAAAACAGCTAACTGATCATCTGCAGAGGAATGGTCTATTTGAAGAGTTTCAGTCAGGGTTTAGAATTCATCATAGTACAGAAACAGCATTAGTGAAGGTTACAAATGATCTTCTTATGGCCTCAGACAGTGGACTCATCTCTGTGCTTGTTCTGTTAGACCTCAGTGCTGCTTTTGATACTGTTGACCATAAAATTTTATTACAGAGATTAGAGCATGCCGTAGGTATTAAAGGCACTGCGCTGTGGTGGTTTGAATCATATTTATCTAATAGATTACAATTTGTTCATGTAAATGGGGAATCTTCTTCACAGACTAAGGTTAATTATGGAGTTCCACAAGGTTCTGTGCTAGGACCAATTTTATTCACTTTATACATGCTTCCCTTAGGCAGTATTATTAGACAGCATTGCTTAAATTTTCATTGTTACGCAGATGATACCCAGCTTTATCTATCCATGAAGCCAGAGGACACACACCAATTAGCTAAACTGCAGGATTGTCTTACAGACATAAAGACATGGATGACCTCTAATTTCCTGCTTTTAAACTCAGATAAAACTGAAGTTATTGTACTTGGCCCCACAAATCTTAGAAACATGGTGTCTAACCAGATCCTTACTCTGGATGGCATTACCCTGACCTCTAGTAATACTGTGAGAAATCTTGGAGTCATTTTTGATCAGGATATGTCATTCAATGTGCATATTAAACAAATATGTAGGACTGCTTTTTTGCATTTGCGCAATATCTCTAAAATTAGAAAGGTCTTGTCTCAGAGTGATGCTGAAAAACTAATTCATGCATTTATTTCCTCTAGGCTGGACTATTGTAATTCATTATTATCAGGTTGTCCTAAAAGTTCTGTTAATTCTAGAATAGAATTTAAAATTCTTCTTCTTACTTATTTTTGAATAATCAGGTCCCATCTTATCTTAGGGACCTTATAGTACCATATCACCCCAATAGAGCGCTTCGCTCTCAGACTGCAGGCTTACTTGTAGTTCCTAGGGTTTGTAAGAGTAGAATGGGAGGCAGAGCCTTCAGCTTTCAGGCTCCTCTCCTCTGGAACCAGCTCCCAATTCGGATCAGGGAGACAGACACCCTCTCTACTTTTAAGATTAGGCTTAAAACTTTCCTTTTTGCTAAAGCTTATAGTTAGGGCTGGATCAGGTGACCCTGAACCATCCCTTAGTTATGCTGCTATAGACTCAGGTTCCCATGATGCACTGTTTCTTTCTCTTTTTGCTCTGTATGCACCACTCTGCATTTAATCATTAGTGATTGATCTCTGCTCCCCTCCACAGCATGTCTTTTTCCTGGTTCTCTCCCTCAGCCCCAACCAGTCCCATCAGAAGACTGCCCCTCCCTGAGCCTGGTTCTGCTGGAGGTTTCTTCCTGTTAAAAGGGAGTTTTTCCTTCCCACTGTTGCCAAGTGCTTGCTCACAGGGGGTCGTTTTGACCGTTGGGGTTTTTCCGTAATTATTGTATGGCTTTGCCTTACAATATAAAGCTGTTTGTTGTGATTTGGCGCTATATAAATAAAATTGATTTGATTTTGATTTATCACTTAATTACTTAATATTTGATGAGCAGTGGCTGATTGTCTTTGATGCTAAGTACAGTGTGTTTTCATTTTTGCCACGATTGTCCCTGCAGGTATCACATCTGTTGGTTCTTTTTTTTTTGTCTTTGTGCAAACTTCATGTTCCTGCCCTCAGGTTTGTCCATCCACACGTTCCACGGTAACTTCTTTGTGCGTTCTACCGACCTGCTGTCCCTGGCCAATGTGAACCCAGACTCTGCCTTCGCTGTCCAGATGTCAATTGAAGACTCGCTGGCAGACTCCTCTCTGGCCTGCTTCCAGGCTGCTCTGCTCTACACCTCCAGTAAAGGTACATGTGTTGTTTTTTGTCACAAAATATTGTGTAGATGTAGTAGGTGCAAGTATCAATCCCAACATTTCTAATTAGTTACACAATATATAACACTCACCTTTCTTAAAGTGGTTTTATTCTCTTTTGACTAAGTGTTCTGAGATAGCAAATGCAAATCATGTCCCAGCTAACAATCGGCCTCATTGAAGAATGTTCCACTGGAAAAAGGACACGTTGTCATCACTGTGTAATTGTTGAAGTAGATGGAAAATGAAAATAATTCACCTCAATATTCAGAAAATGCACAGACGCTACAACATAAAGATTTGTATCAAGGAAACTTAAGATCAGTGCACTAAGTATGTGGGTTTTTGTTTCTGTATTATCTTTGTGCAAAATGCAGTTAAATTATTTGCTAAACAATTATATATCACATCTACATTTTACTCAAAACTGTATAAACCCTAGAAAATTCCTGTAAGACCAATTGGGCACCACAGTCTTGTTTGCGGGTGGGCGCTAAAGGGTTAAAATATGACGCATATGACACAGTAATCCCATATCCAGGGACAGCCTTTACTCGTATATGTCCCCATCAGAAACACGCCACTTTCTGTTTGGGCAAATTACACAGCAAACAGTGAAAATGCAAAGAAAAAGTGACGATGCGGTGGAAAGTAGACACGGTTTGTTTATCACCCGGAGCTCAAACATTTCGAGGCGGTTGTGCAGGTGAGAGAACGCAGCGACTAAAACTAGACTAAAACTTACCGACACAACCTCTGCCATTTGCCTTGTCTTCCCTTCTCCACTGAGAACTGAAAAAACTTGCACTTTTTGTGACTGCTTCAGTAACTGCAGCCGAAAACAAAACGATACACCATTGTTCCGCATGTATGTGTGAGGTGCTGCGCTTTGTGTTGAGCAATGGCAGCCTGTCCCCAGAAGCAGTCAAGTCCCACGATATCACGCAGGAGTTCAAACAAGACTGCTTTGCCCCATTACATGCTCTTTTATAAAAATTTTAATGGGTGTGAATTTCACATGGATAAATGCTAACAGTTAGTAGGAGATGCTTCTTTAATTTCTCTAATACTTGTTTTTGATAATGCATTAGAAACAACGTTTCCTTGGTGTTTGACTGCTTTTCCCTACTTTTTTATTTTATTATTATTTATTAGTTTTTTAAACATTAAACTCTATCAAATCTTGAAGCAGGCTGAAAGAAATGGGCACTGTATTTTCTGGAGTATAAGTCACACCTATTGGGGAAAAAAACATACGAGTCACACCTTTTTTATAGTATTATTGGTGCAATAATTTGGTATTTTGTACATTGTTGAAGTGTATGTATTTATTGATTATTATTACCATTTATTCTTTTATTATTAGTTTATTTTGCTTAGTGATTTGATTCCTGTCAAAGTCCTATATAAGTTGCCGTGAATAACAAACTCAAGATTTTTCTGTATATAAGTCAGGCATGAGTACAAGTCGTAGGGCCTCCCAAGCTATAAAAAAAAAAAACTGGGACTCTTTGTCCAGAAAATACAGTATATCAAAGGCTTTGCATGAGCATTCGTCTCTGTCAAATTCCTTGTATGTGCAAACTTACTTGGCATTAAATTCGATTCTGACTGTGCTTCCAGGAAAGCGGCGTATCCGAGTTCACACGCTCTGTCTGCCGGTGGTCAGCCAGCTGAGTGATGTGTACGCTGGAGCTGATGTTCAGGCTATCACCTGTCTGTTGGCCAACATGGGTAAGTCTCAGATACATGCACATACTCCATGGGTGCGTTTTTGTTTTAACCTGGACATTATACGAGGTCTATTAGAAAAGTATCCGACCTTATTATTTCTTTCAAAAACCATATGGATTTGAATCACATGTGAGTGCGTCAGCCAAGCTTGAACCCTCGTGAGCATGCGTGAGTTTTTCCACGCCTGTCGGTTGCGTCTTTCGCCTGTGAGCAGGCTTTGAGTGAGGAGTGGTCCAGCCCCCTCATCATTGTTTCATTGCCAGGAAATGGCGGAATGATTTGGGCTTTTTTTCCATCAGAATTTTTTCAGAAACTGTTAGAGACTGGCAGCTGGAAACCATTAGAAAAATTTATCTGGCTTTGGGTGAAAATGTTACGGGCTTGGTAGAGAATAAGGAGTGTTACTGTCGCTTTAAGGACGGCCCCCAGCGGCTGTGGGGTGCGCTGCGCTCCGAAGCCGCCATCGACAGGCTGAATGACCATTTCATTTCTAAACGGATGGCTGTCTGGATCCGTGACCATCGTGTGCCATTTTTCTGGTTATCACAACACCTGGACATCAACCATTTTCCGGCAGATTTCACTTTTAACAAGAGATTTTGTTATGGAAAGCCGAGCGGAGGCTTCGCACATCACAATGGATTCGCTACTGGAGCGAGACAAAACCACCTTCGTTTTGGTCTCACAGGACGGCTTTGACATGGCGTTCAGACAGTTGTCGGTGGTTTTTCCATCGAGTGATTATCCGAGAAATTGTGGATGTGCCAGAACATGTCCCGTGAGGCTTCATCACGGCGTTGCTTTGCGCCATGCGGCGACGCGCGAAATTCCTCCGCACGTCTGTCTCAATGTGCCGAAAAAGTGCTGATGTCCACGTCTTCTCACAATTCCTGTGCTAGTCAAACAACGTCCCAGATAAAACACAGCGTCCAGTTTGGAAATGAACTGCACATTCCACTGTTACAGGAGTTTTTGTCATGGAAAGAGGAGCGGAGGCTTCGCGCGGTGCCGCATGGCGCACAGCAACACCGTGATGAAGCCTCACAGGACATGTTCTGGCATGTCCAGGCACATCCACAATTTCTCGGATAATCACTCGATGGAAAAACCACCGACAGCTGTCTGAACGCCATCTCAAAGCCGTCCTGTGAGACCAAAACGGAGGTGGTTTTGTCTCGCTCCAGTAGCGAATCTATCATGACGCGCGAGGCCTCCGCTCGGCTTTCCATGACAAAATCTCTTGTTAAAAGTGAAATCTGCCGGAAAATGGTTGATGTCCAGCTCTTGTGATAACCAGAGAAATGGCACACGATGGTCAAGGTCGGATACTTTTCTAATAGACCTCGTATGTCCATTTGTCAGGTCCAAATGGTCACAGAGAACAATTAATGCAACAAAATCTTCCCTATAAAAAATAAGTCGGTCTCAGAATTTGACTGATATCGTTGTTTATTTCAGCCATTGACAGGTCGATATCGTCCAGCCTGTCGGATGCTCGGGATGCCCTGGTGAACGCAGTGGTGGATTTGGTGAGCGCCTACAAGAGCAGTGTGTCGAACCTGCAGCAGTCCGGCCTCGTTGTTCCTGCTGCTTTGCACCTCTTTGCCCTCTACATTCTCGCTCTGCTGAAACAGGTTTGGCTACTCAACATATGATCCATTAACTGTAAAAATAAATAAGTTCTAAAAGTAATGAAGACTCTTACTGAGCCAGTAATTTATAAGTTTAGTTTAAAGCTAAAAGTGCTCACTTGAATGTGTGTCAAAGCCTCCTTAGAAATGCCGCATTTCTCTGCAGAAAGCACTGAGGACCGGCACCAGCACGCGGCTGGATGAGCGCGTCTTTGCCATGTGCGAGTTCAAGACGCAGCCGCTGCAGCAGCTGATGCGGATGGTTCATCCTGACCTGTACCAACTGGACAACATGTCTGACCAGGTACGAGGTGGAAGATTCATCTGTTGTCTTTCCACTGTACATCTTGGTGAATTTTAACCTCCGAGCTTAATAATTTAACCTAATATTTGAAGTGGTTGTGGGTTGCCTGCAGGGGGCGCTCCATCTAAACGATGCAGTGGTTTCTCAGCCTCATCTGCTCCACCTGTCTGCTGAGTGGCTGAGTCGAGACGGTGCTTTCCTCATGGACTGTGGAAATGTAAGAACTGATCAATAATTTATTTTTCCTTTAATCGTTTTGTAAAATAAACTAACTGTTTTGGTTATTTGCTGTAATTAATTTAAGTTGAACTGGGTGATTCTAGACTGAAGAAAGAGTAGAACTGAAACATTTCAAAGTGATGATCTTTTATTTTTTTTCATACTTTCACTAATTTCATTAATTGTTACATTTTGCTTATGATTTAATTAGACTAAATACACCCAAAACACGCAGCTTTAAAATGAGGCATTTTAGCTGAATAGCAAAACATTTGTCCTAAAAAAAAAAACAAAAAAAAACTGCTGAAGCTGAGGGGGTAGAAGTTGACTCATCAGCTACTGACAGGTGTGCATGAATCTGTTTTTCAAAAGCACATTATACAACTTTAAATTGTTTTTTAATTGTGTTTTAATGGAGAGAGCACATTAAATGCTGCAATTTTCTGGCAAGATCTAACCGAATTTGGAAAAAGAAATGTAATTTGTCAACCTTTCGAGAACACCTATATTGAAAATTTCATTTGAAGCTCAGTCGCAGTGATTCATCGTAATGTTTCAAAGTTTTGAATTGGTGCTGAAGTCTTTGATTGGCTCTGCTGGGATTGTGTATAACAGATGATGACATGTGATGCTTTCTGTTTTTGTGCAGGCTTTCTACCTATGGATCAGTAAATGCTGCAGCGATTTGTTCATCCGAGATGTCCTGGGCTGTCCAGACTACACTTCAGTTCCACCGAACATGGTCAGTAAAACTGGTGGTAGAGTTCCAGATCAGTGCTGTGAATACAGTATGTGGCAGCAAAGCTGGTGTGGGAACCAAAAGCAAATAATGCTTCCAGTGTAAAAGGGCATATAAACAGCTCCAGAATCAATATGAAACATGCTTCACTTGAAAAATGCAAAAAGAATGAGGATTTGGATCGTTTCCCCCACACCAAACACATCAGGAAATAGCCGTAATTTTTTTTTTTTTTTTTGAGCTGACACATCAACACCCAGTTTTTCTGAGAATGAAGCTGAGCAGGAGGACTGAACTCATTTCCCCTGAAAATGAGTCACCGTTTGCAGAAACTTTCATAACCTGCATTAGTCTTCCTCCTAATATTCTGACAATGTAGAAAAACAGATTTTGCTGTTTTGAGTTAAGTATAAAGATGTCGTTCCTAAACGCTGTGGGTGTGACTGCAGCACCAGCAATAATTAACATTCAGCTCCATAACATCCCAGAGCCCAAACGTATCGTGAGGGTCTGCTGGGAACGACTGGCGGAACTCTCTGTCAGCCAGGTCTTCAACTCCCACCTCCGGGAGAGCTTCTCCCAGATCCCGGGGGAGGTTGGAGACATGGAGTCCGAGTGGACCATGTTCTCCACCTCCATTGTCGATGCGGCTGCTCGTAGCTGTGGTCGCAAGGTCTCTGGTGCCTGTCGCGGCAGCAATCCCCGAAATCGGTGGTGGACACCGGAAGTAAGGGATGCCGTCAAGCTGAAGAAGGAGTCCTACTTATCTTTGTTGGTAGGTGGGACCCCAGAGGCAGCTGACAGGTACCAGCAGGCCAAGCGTGCCACAGCCCGTGCGGTCGCAGAGGCAAAAACTCGGGTCTGGGAGGAGTTCGAGGAGGCTATGGAGGAGGACTGTTGGTCGGCCTCGAAGAGATTCTGGCAAACCGTCCGACGCCTCAGGAGGCGGAAGCAGCTCTCCACCAGCACTGTTTACGGTGCGGGTGGGGAGCTGTTGACCCTGACTGGGGATGTTGTCGGGCAGTGGAAGGAGTACTTCGAGGATCTCCTCAATCCCATCGTCACATCTTCCGAAGAGGAAGCAGAGACTGGGGACTCAGAGGCGGACTCATCCATTACCCAGGCCGAAGTCACCAAGATGGTTAGAAAGCTCCTCGGTGGCAAGGCCTCTGCAACATCGCGTGGCGATCGGGGACAGTGCCTCTGGATTGGCAGACCGGGGTGGTGGTCCGTCTGTTTAAGAAGGGGGACCGGAGGGTGTGTTCCAACTATAGGGGGATCACACTCCTCAGCCTCCCCGGTAAGGTCTATTCCAGAGTACTGGAGAGGAGAATTCGACCGATGGTCGAACCTCGGATTCAGGAGGAGCAGTGTGGTTTTCGTCCTGGTTGCGGCACACTGGACCAGCTCTACATGCTCCATCGGGTGCTTGAAGGTTCATGGGAGTTTGCCCAACCAGTCCACATGTGTTTTGTGGATCTGGAGAAGGCGTTCGACCGTGTCCCTCGGGGCACCCTGTGGGGAGTGCTCTGGGAGTACAGGGTCCCGGGTCCTTTGTTAAGGGCTATCCGGTCCCTGTATGACCACAGCAGGAGCTTGGTTCGCATTGCCGATAGTAAGTCAAACCTGTTTTCAGTGCACGTTGGCCTCCTCCAGGGCTGCCCTTTGTCACCGGTTCTGTTCATTATTTTTATGGACAGAATTTCTAGGCGCAGCCAGGGTGTAGAGGGGGTCTGGTTTGGGAACCACAGAATCTCGTCTCTGCTGTTTGCGGACGATGTGGTTCTGTTGGCTTCGTCAATTCAGGACCTTCAGCGTGCACTGGGGCGCTTTGCAGCCGAGTGTGAAGCGTCCGGGTTGAAAATCAGCACCTCCAAATCCGAGGCCATGGTTCTCGACCGGAAAAAGGTGCTTTGCCCTCTTCAGGTCGGTGGAGTGTCCTTGCCTCAAGTGGAGGAGTTTAAGTATCTCAGGGTGTTGTTCACTAGTGAGGGACGGATGGAGCGTGAGATCTATAGACGGATCGGTGCAGCATCTGCAGTGATGTGGTCGCTGTATCGGACCGTTGTGGTGAAGAGAGAGCTGAGTAGGGGGGCAAAGCTCTCGATTTACTGATCGATCTACGTTCCGATCCTCACCTATGGCCATGAGATTTGGCTCATGACCGAAAGAACGAGATCGCGGGTACAAGCGGCCGAGATGAGTTTCCTCCGCAGGGTGGCTGGGCGCTCCCTTAGAGATAGGGTGAGGAGCTCGGTCACTCGGGAGGAGCTCGGCGTCGAGCCGCTGCTCCTCCACGTCGAAAGGAGTCAGTTGAGGTGGCTCGGGCATCTTTTCTGGATGCCCCCTGGACGCCTCGCTGGAGAGGTGTTCCGGGCACGTCCCACTGGGAGGAGGCCCCGGGGAAGACCCAGGACACGCTGGAGGGACTACATCTCTCGGCTGGCTTGGGAACGCCTTGGGGTTCCCCCAGAGGAGCTGGGGGAGGTGTGTGTGGATCGGGAGGTCTGGGCGGCTTTGCTTGAGCTGCTGCCCCCGCGACCCGACTCCGGATAAAGCGGAAGAAAATGGATGAATGGATGGATGTCGTTCCTAAACGCTGTGGGTGTGACTGCAGCACCAGCAATAATTAACATTCAGCTCCATAACATCCCAGAGCCACCCACACCTCCCACGTTCAAACCCTGAGCTCACTGCTGCTGTTTGTTTCTGAATGTTTGAGTGCAGACTGTGGTTCCTGAGCTGAGCACTCCTCTGTCTGAGCGGGTACGAGCATTCATCGACTGGCTGCAGGAGAACAGAGCCTTCAGCTCCACTCTCCACGTTATCAAGTAAGCACTGCTACACATCTGGGCAAACATCTGGCAATTTACCACCATGCTGTCCTTTTCAAAACTGGATTCATTTATTTTTAATTCAGAGATGATTCCTCGCTGAGGACTACTTTCCTCCAGCACCTGGTGGAGGATCGGTCTGAGTCGGCTTCTTCGTACCATGAATTCCTGCAGCACATCCAGCAGCAAATGACCAAGTAGGCTACCGCCACACCAAGACAAACGTCACAAAGCTCAAAACGGACCGAAGGATCTCGCCGTTGTACAATGACGAGCAGCGTTAACTGATGACCGCTCATTCAGTCTCTAGCACACCAGTGGGCAACACCCCCCTTCATACAAATGATCACATTAAAACAAACCCCGCCCTTTTTGTTGACTGGTCAGTAATGATTTGCCCAGCAGATGAGTGTCCTGTAGAAAAAGACTGAAAAGCTGTAGATGGGAATGATGAAGAGATGTGAGGGAACGGGAACAAATTTTTGATTCCTACAAGATGGGAATGATGAAGAGATGTGAGGGAACGGGAACAAATTTTTGATTCCTACAATCGGCACGTTCTCACTGACTGTGGAATCCTTCGCTCGTGAGAAATGAAGCCAAGATGATGCTACTATTTTTTTTTTTTTTTTTTTTTTTTTTTTTTTTTTTTGAGCCTCACATGTAGCTCATGATTTTTTTTATTATAAATATTTATTCACTTCATTACCATTTTTTTTTAAGATTTTTGAAAACACTGGAAAACAAACTTTTTTTTTTTTTTTGCTCTAACAATGCTTTAAAAAATGTTGTTTTGTTCACCGCTGCTCTGAGAACAGATGATGACGAGGACAGTTAAAACCCTTTGTTGATTCTCTATCATTTCAAGCTCCGTATTTTATTTTCCCCAGATGCTAACTGAAGTTATTTTCCACTTTGTAATTAGTGAAAAGAATCTTTTATGTGCGATAATTTATGAACAGGCTTAATAAATAATTTAAAAACATTTGACTCTTTTATGTTGTAGATCCTCTCCGGAACATAAAAAAAGACAAGATAAACTTTATTGATCCCACAATGGGGAAAGTCACTTGTTGCAGCATCAAAAAGTCATACAGTAGTAAACAAAAAAAAAAAAAATTTACATTAGAGAAAG
Organism: Thalassophryne amazonica; assembly: GCF_902500255.1. Classification (NCBI taxonomy): domain Eukaryota; kingdom Metazoa; phylum Chordata; class Actinopteri; order Batrachoidiformes; family Batrachoididae; genus Thalassophryne; species Thalassophryne amazonica. The sequence goes on along the minus strand of NC_047113.1, from coordinate 75,831,496 downwards.
GTGACTGAAGTGTATTGCAGTGTTTGTTGGTGAATGCATAAATGCTGGCGTGAACGCTCTCACCTTCAACCGCTTACTCCAATTAAGGGTCACGGGGGGCTGGAGTCTTTCCCAGCAGTCATAGGGCGTGAGGCGGGGTACACCATGGACAGGACACCGGTCTGTCGCAGGGCCACATATACACTCAAAAAAAATGGCTCTTTGGATGAATTCAATTTGGTTATGTGCAGGATTTCCTTCTAATAAATATATCTAGCCCCAACTCAAATAAAACACATTCATGCAAGATAATGTAATTTAATTTAGTTGGGACGACATATATTAGGTGGAATCCAATCCAGTGAGTCAGTTTTTTGAGTGTATCACACAAACAAATGACTCATTGGATGAATGCAATTTAAATATAGGCAGGATTTCCATCTAATACAATATATGTAGTCCCACTTAAATTAAATTATCATGCATGGATGCACTTTGAGTTGGGGCTACATACATTTATTAGATGAAAATCCTGCACATAATTGAGTTAATCCAATGGATCGTTTTTTGAGTGTAGACAAACACATTCACACCTGCGGACAATTTAAAGTTTCCAGTCCACCTAACCTGTGTTTCTTTGGATGTTTCTTTTGGAGGTGGGAATCAAACCATGATCTTCATACTGTGAGGCAACAGTGCTAACCACTAAGCCACCGTGCTGCCCAGATTATGTAAAAACAGGACATAAGAGTACAGACACATAGTGAAATTATTGCACAAATGTTATTGTGCTCAGGTGAGTGAGGGTTTTCAGACAGATGCGTTTAGTGTGTGTGTGAGAGAGAGACTTAATGTCACCATTCTCAGATTTTTCTGCAATGTGACACACATGTTTACTACTTCACCTGTCACTTACATGGCAGTCATGTGACTGGCACCCAACCCTGACTGTATAAAAGTCTACACTACAAACATATCTTGGTTGTTTTATGTTCTTGGTTATTTTATTTCTTGTGTGTTCCCTGAAGGTGGTAATGGGTTTACATTAATAATGCTGCTGAACTTCAGTGTCTTAAGTACAGTTTGACACGCACACAGGATTAACTGAGATTTGATCCTCTGACCATGTGGTTGAAGGACGGTCCTGTGTTCTGCCCTTCTCTGGTGCCTTTGGTACTTTATGTGGTTTTGACCATGCGTCTGGCATGATGTGGCTTGGAGATTTCTGTCGTGATTTTTTGATAGTTGGGTTTTTATTTCAGGACTTGAAAGTTCTCGAGTCATGAAATCAACAAGTTTAATGTGTATGTCCAGCCACAGAAGCAAAGACTGAGTTCTGGTCTAGTGACTCAGGTTTTTAATGATAATTTTGACAAGTGACTGTAGTTTAAGAGACTCGACAGATAGTTCAGAAGGGCTACTGGCTCTGTCCTGGAATGTACTCTTCCGTAATAGACTGCTGCACCCTCGGTGCAAAACAATGCCTCTGCAGTCATTCATTCCAACTGCAGTCAGACTGTGTAATACTTCAATGTTTTCAGCACAATAACCACCTTCTGATTTTGCAATATTAACTGTGGCTCCCGTCACCTTTTCTGCTTTATTACATGTACAACTGTACAATAATTTTACCATATCTATATTCACTTACATTCTTTTTGAAGTACTGTAAAAGTCATTGTGTTTCTGTTAAAGGTGTTAATATTTGGAATAATTGTCCGGATAACATAAAATCACTCGGTAACTTGGTTGGCTTTAAAAGGCTCTACAAAAATTGATTACTTGCTATAGCATGATGAATTAGGTTTGATTTTTGTTTTGGTGCACTGCTGTTTGTACGTTTGTGTTTTTGAAATTTTTCTTCAGGGATTAATTTACTTTGTTTTAGTCATCATGGGTATATGTATGATTTTATTTTTGTTTAAATGGGTGGGCGTTTACAAGCTTTTGCTTCTGCCTACACCCTTTCGGGCGCATGGGTGCGTTGGATTATTTTCTTTCTTCGAAAGTTTTTGTTTTTGATCTGTGTGCTGAATAATTGCATTCATTCATAATGTGTTCACACCAGTATTTATGTACTGACCACCAAACATTGCAAGATACTTTAGTGAACTTTCTTCAATGTAAATATTTCTTCCTTTTTTTTTTTTTTCTTTACTACTGTGCGACTCTTACGGCTGCGTGATCAATAAAGTTTCTTATCTTAACATGGTGCTGGTCACACGTAAACATTTTAAGAAGATAAATATATTCACCCATCACAGGCTGTGGCTGCTTTACAAAAGTTACGTTTATTTTTATTTTTTAGCCAGTTTGGTTTACTGTAGGTTTTGCTGCAACATCTCTCACTGCGTACGTGTTCTGTCAGCCTTGTATTTTGTGTTTTACCTTGTTGGTATAGCCATAGCATACCAGCAGTAATCTAAAAAAACAAAGTGGGAGTTTTTTGTCTTCCCGCTGTCGGCAGCGTGCTTGCTCATGGGCTGGGTAAGGTTGAAACCTTACTCGTGTATAGTTGTGCCTTAACATGACTTCTAATGATTGTTCATAGTCCATGAGTTAGTTGTTGGGTCCATAAAATGCAATAAAACTGAAAAATGTTTATCAGTGCTTCTAGAGCCCAAGATGATACCTTTGAATGTCTTCTGTCCGGAACTCGTATTCAAGTTTAAGAAGCTGGAATCAGAATTTAGAATGGTTTTTATCTTTCTAAGGAGGACTTGGAGTGATTAATCAATTATCAAAATGGTTATAAATTAATTTAACGGTCAGTTAATTCTCTCGTAGTTGTGATTTGACACTGTGTGACTAAGCTGAATTTGGTTCACTTTAGTGGCCTAAACTGGGTTAAAGCTGGAAAATAAATTTAAAGTCATCTTGACAGTGTTAACATCTACTCCCGATCCTTTGTTTACATCTGTTCATTTTAATTAAAAATTTATACTGCAGCACAAATATATACTTCCTGTAATAAAGCCATTTATGTCAATGGAGATTTGACCTTTTTCATAACTTAATAACTTTGTCAAAGTGTCTTTTGTGTGTTTATACAGTAACGGCAGGAATAATTAACTCATTTCCCCCTGAGACGTGTCAGACGTGACTCAAACGCTTGTCTGAGAATTTTGTTGGCCTGCTGAAGAAGGAGCTGTAAAATCCTCTTGAAGTTAACGGCCTGCAGTAAACATGCAAACAGCGAGTGAACTGTGTCCCTCCAATGTTGGCTTTTCTGGACCATTTGCAAACATATCTGGCTCCCATATGGTCTGACTGCTACCGTTCTCATGGAAAATTACACCCCGGACCTCAGATATCTTTTATCCGTTTGTGCGTTCTGTGCCAGATAGATGGAATGCAAAAGTGGGAGGAGGTGCATGTAAGAATTCTCACTTTATTTTTATTTTGGAAAATGCACAACAATCTCAAGTTTGAGAACCCTCATTTTTGTTAAATGAAGGATGATCACAAGAGAAGACATGGGAGAATGAATCCCTTTTGGAAAGGAAGTGATAACCTGCAGGGAAACAAAATCATGACTGTCAACAGTATAATGCAATCTGCAACATCACCATTAGATGTCACCAAATCCTACACACTGTAGCTTTAAGTATTTGCATGCAGATGGGAGTCAGATGTATCACAAGTAAAGTCGTGACAGTTCACGATCAGTGTTTTTTTTTTTTTTCTTCCTCCTCTCCTGTTTCCAGATCTGTCTGGATGTTTCTCCACCCTTTGTGTCAGACGCGCTCTGTCTCGTGCTCTTTGAGGTTCTTTGCTTCTGCTTTGCTCTGTGGGAGTTTAGTTTTGGCTTCACTCAAAAGCAGTTTCTGGGTTTGGCCTGTCGGCACACAATAGGGTATTGTTACACTGGATATACTTCAGATAGCCACAGAGAGAAGGCAAAACATTTTTTTTTTCTTGTTCTTGTAGAAAACAGGACTTCACTCGGTCACTGTTTTCATGAGCTCAAGCAAAAGGCAGTTTCTGTAAAAGTGTCATGAATGTTTTCACCTCGTCACCATCTCTCTTTTATGGCTGCGCTGCTTTTGTGATAAACAAACACTGTTATTTGTTCAGCTTTCCTGCAGCTTGACAGACCAACCCGCCCCTCCGCCCCCTCTTTCAGCTTTTCAGCTGTCAGGAAGAAAAAGAGAAGCCAGGTGCGTTTATTTTGATGAGCATTCCTCCTCAGAATCCAGGCCCAGGTTCTGAACCTAGAAATTCTTACACTTAGGCTAGAAATGCTTCCCACATCATCACACTGATTTCCAGCCAATTGAATGAGTGAGTGACATACAGTTTAAGGGAGTAATGCCTGGGTCCCACCGAAGGATGAAGAAGGAGCCACGCATGGGTGTGTCAGCGATTATTCGAAGAATGACCCACGTTTTCATCTTATCACATATCTGCTATGAAGGTGCCTCTGTGTGCCTCTCTGGACCCTGCATGTGCCATGTAGCAGCCTCTAGTGAGCCACGACCTACCTGTCATTAGAGCCTTGAATGGCTCGCATCAGCCACACTAAGCCAAGTAGTGCCATGATAACGCCATGTTGGCGCACGTTTAGGCATGAGTTTGGTCCAAACCTCCAGCCCTCCCACACGTGGTCCCTTTTAAAATGTGGGTTTTCAATTCACAGCAGCGTTAAAGATGTTCCTTTTTTTTTTTTTCTTAAACGCAGCCCAAAAATAGACACTCCAGCACAGTTTTGCAGTTGTGCGCTGTGCTGCTGTCCACCTATAATGCACCAGACCAGCTAAAGCTGAACCACGGGTTCCTGGAGAGCCGCCTCTGTACTCCTCCCTGGTTCCGCAGCTCGCTGGCTTTTCTTCTGCGGCTTTAAACACACAAAACTTTGTTTGTCCGTTTATTTCTGCAAAATCACTCTTTTGCGCGCACGCTGCTGTTGCCCTTTCATGGAGAGCCGCCTCTGTGCTATTTCCATCCATGGTTTGATGGCTTTATTTTTTCACTGGCTTTAAACAGTCATTTTTACAGTGTGATTCCACTTTTAATTTTCTGCAAAAGCGCTGTTTTGCGCGCGGTGCCATTCTACATACAGAATGAGGTGGCCGCTTTATTATATACACCTGTGGATCATTTTCAATATAATTTCTTCCGCAGCTTACAAGTCACCGTGATACAACTTTTAACTTTGTGTTATGTCTTCAAATTCGGTCTTTTGCACGCTCTCCTCCTGTGTTGCCGCACAGCTTCTGCTCTGCTTTTAGCGGCTTCACTGGAGTTATCTTCCATGGCTTTAAACACACATCCACTTTCACGCAGTCACCCAAATTTTAACTTTGTGTTTGTCCCATATTGACTGAAAAATCACTCTTTTGTGAGCTGGCATTCTGCCTAAATTCTCGTTTGAAGCGTGATGATGAGTCACTGCTTCAGTGCGTCAGTGCGCACACACAGCGGAGCGCATGTGATCCATTAACAAGATATTAAATCAACATACTTTTACATACAACAGACATACTTTTACAGCTAGGAACTGTTTTATCAAGCTATAAAAAACATTAAAAATAGTTACCTTAAGCTGTTCAAAATATATTCCACATGGAGCAGGAAAGAGAGGAAAAAAAGCATCCAGATGAAACAGTCCTCTGTGATTCCAGAAGTGATTAGAGGTGTTTTCATCATCCAAGGTTTGGCAGAAAATGATTAATCCACTACAAAATAATTATTTTATATAGAGTCCAGTGCACAGAGCAGGTGGAATTGTGTGCGCAAGATGACAGCCGCTCCAAAATTGGCCTCTCAGGTCCTCCGTAGCTGCCAGGCGCACGGATAATGGGCTTTTAGCAGACTCACACCACACAAATGCCTCTAAGCTGTCGCAGTAACTCGTACACAAACTGTCGCACGCTGTTGTTGCTAAATTTTGAACTTCTTGAAATTAGCGCCACGCCAGAGAGGAGCCTCATTAACTGAAGATAATGCCTCTAAGAGCCACTCAGAGCCACGAAACTCCCACGATAGTTGAAGAAACCCTCTCATAGCAAAGAAAACATGCTGCGTGGCTCATCGGTGGGACCCAGGCTTAACCATAGGGATGTCACAGATCATGTGGGGGATGCTGGGAAGCACAGAGAGAAGGCCAGTCAAAGTACAGAGGCCTGTGTCATCACTGGCTGCTAATTCATCCTCTTGGAAAACGCTTAGAAACCGCTGCGTTTCTGTATAAATCTGTTTTTGTAACCTGATGACGCATCTCATGGATGTCGGCTTGTGCGCGCACATCACCTGAGGTCCAAGGGCTTTTCAAAAGCTCATGTACGCACATACATGCTAACTCCTTAAGACGGCGTTAAAAGGAAAATAAAATACTTGTTATGGAACCCCCCCACATTTCCCAAGATAAATATGTCCTCTCATTAAAATGAGCTGTAATATTGAAATGTGTTTAAAAGACAAACCAACATCATAATACTTGATTTTCAGTAGAAACTAAATGTTGTCAGTTTGGTGAAATGTAGGTGGCGCTATAGCTTTAAAGAATCAGTGCTGAGGTAAAATTTTTGGAAACTGAATTTCAGAAACAAATGCCACCAAAAATCTTAGATATGTAAAGGTGGAGCAACAGTTTAGACCCTGTTCAGACTGGAGTTTTCAAACCAGTGTGAGCCAGATTCAATCCAGATTGTTTTATAGCCAAATTGCTCCAATTGGTCAGACTATCTTGTCTGTTATAGCTACTGATATAGTTGACTCATCATGGTGGCTTAGATCCCATTCAGATTGGGGTTAGCTATCCAGTTTGGGTGGAATTTGGCTCAAATCCAGCTCAAGCCTTAGATTGCCATCAAGCGAATGCTGAATGAGCTTGTGGACTTGAAGAAGTAATCGCATCGCATGAAGCAGGTTTCGATCTGCAGTTCTCCCTGGAAGAGACCACAGTACTGTCTTGTCCAAGAACACACACACACACGTTACCAGGCGCATACACTTGGAATTGAACTATCTATTGGTAACAATGCTCAACCTGAAGATCTGCCTGTTCTGAAAGTACTGTTGGACATGGTTAAGAGGACATTTGTCCAAATAAAATAGCTGTTAATTGAAATGTGATTTTGTTCTGTTTCAATGATGTCAAACACAGCAACGAGGAAAAAGGCAGCATTGTTGATGAAAATCCAGTGTTTATCCACACAGAGAACTGAACAAGAATCAATAACGGCACAAATACAGAAAAGCAACAACAAAAAGTTCCCAACCATCAGTGTTACGTCATTTAAATAGATTCTCTTCCACTAATTATGAACACACTTTTGTGACACTGGCCACAATATCTAGTGAAATTAAAGTTGAAATTTCACACGTTTATGTTGGTTTGGTTTTTCTTCCAAATTCAACCAGGCCAAGGTTCTGGATTTCAGTTTTACTTAACAATTGTTTACTTTTGCCAAACCGGCTTTTATCTCAAGTCTCACGTCCCTGACAAACAGTTAAATTTATTTTATTACAAAGTGTAACATGTCATTGTCTCTCAAACCACCTATGAGAGCAGGATCCCAATTCCAAATGTTAGAAATGGGCTTTATTCTGGTAACTTGATAATATTCTGTTTAATGATGTCAGATTACAGCTAATCATCTTTTATCTGGGCTGCAGAGAAAGTTTGAGCTGTGGTACAGCATCGGCAGGAAATAGAGGATTTCGATACTTGTGTATTCATAATTCAAAATAACTTGTTCAAGCTTTTAAAACAGCTTTTGTGTTTCAGATTCAGTTTGAAGTTGAAGGTGTACAAACCTTTTTCCGTTGGTGGGATGTTGAAGCTCGCATTGGCTGTCTGTTAGCAGCACATTTTATAGCTGAGCTCGGGAACCGCATAGAGATGTCAAATACTCTCAAAGGATCGACCTCTTTCCAGACTCCATCAGCTGACGTAAGAGTGACTTTAACAGTCTCATTAAGCAGCACTTGGAAACGTTTTGTTGTTGTTTTTTAACTGTGTCTCCAGTCATAGGTGCCACTTCTACGTTGTGTTGTACTTGGCACCAGAATGGGCCCTGCTCCCGGTTTCCTCCCAAAGGCCCCCGTGCATGACGTGCGTTGAATGAGGCGCACTGAGTTACATAAGAGATCCCACCTCTGTGCTGCCCAAAGTATAAATTCTTAAAGCTTTGTGCTTTTTCTCCACCGCTGGACGCTCAGCCGGACCCAGGAACCTGTCTGAACTGATCCAGAACAAATCAAATCAGTGTTCTGCGGTCGTGTCGAGGTTGACGAAAAATCAAGAAGGAATCTGAGTTGTTTGTTCTTGTTTAGTATATTTGTGTTACAAGTGTTTGACATAGTGCAGTTTTTGTCTGATGACTGTAATGTCGGCTGGTTGGTATGTCTCTTGACTGCTCCTCATCCTATATATCCTGGTTTGGTCTGTATGAGTGGGGGTTCCGATTGGATGGAAAAACTGGTCATTTTACCTCACTTGCATGAGCTTCACGTGATCCAGGAATTTGTCTGTCAGTACTGTAAAATTTTAAGTATTCCTAAATAACAGAACCAAATTTTGCTGACATTGACATGTAAAAAATAAATAAATAAAAAATCATGGTAAGCTCAATATTTTTTATCTTGTCATTGTGTTTGGAATACAGTATGTAAAGAAAACTGAAAGTACTTAATTTGTGTCTGTATGACATATTAAAGACGGAACATTTTGAGGCTATTCTGGAATTTATCACCAGGGAGATTTCCACTTCTGTCCTCCCGTATGGTCATGAGCTTTGAGTAATGATTGAAACAATAAGATCACAGATACAAGCGGTGGAAATGAGATTCCTCTGTCGGGTATCTGCGCTTACATTTCTGGACAAGGTGAGAAGCTTGACTATCTGGGAGGGACTCTGAGCAGAGCTGCTGCTTCTTTGTATTAAAAGGAACCAGCTGAGGTGGTTCAAGCATCTCATGAGGATGCCCCTGGTGGTCCCCCTGGGGAGGTCTTCCAGGCACACCCAACTGGGAGGAGGCCCTGGGAAAGACCCAGGCCACAGTGGAGGGATTCTAATTCCAAGGTGGCTTGGAAAAACCTCGGGACTGCTCAGGAAGAGTTACAGGACTTGGCTCATGATAAGGAAGTGAGGGATGAGCTGCTTGGTCTGTTGCCACTGCAACCTGCACCTAGATAACCGGCAAAAAATGAAAGATCGTACCAAAAAAAAACCCAGAATTTTTCTTGTGAACAGTATCATTCATTACTCTGTAGCAGGCAGTAATATACAACGTGATATAGATAGTTTGTGCAACTATTAATGACTTAATTCAACAGACTGGCACATTTTTATCAAACATGAACAATTAAAAAAAAAGAAACATCTTCATTGCCTAACATGAAGTTTACAGCAGGAGGTCTAACTTGAAAATCCAACTCTGCAGGCATGAGAAATATCTATGTGTGACACCAATACAACAATCATCAGACTCAAAACAAGCAGTCATGGGATAAGAGATGCCAAAGTCCAGTCTCCTGTTTAACTTCTTGGGCATTGATGTTAGGTTTTTACTTTCTCTTTGGGGTCCTCTGGTCCTAACCTCTTCATATAGTTTGTGTGTATTACAGCCCCAAACTGATTTTAAATTTCACCCTAACCAGGACTAGTGTACCCCAAGACTAGTGGGAGGTTCCCCCGATCCATCCCTGGTAGTGATGTTTTACACATATCTTCTATCTTAGAGGAGGTGATGGTCTAGTGGATAAGCGTTGGGCTTGAGATCAGAGGATCCTCGGTTCAAATCCCAGCCTGACCGGAAAATCACTAAGGGCCCTTGAGCAAGGTCCTTAATCCCTGGTGTGTTGTGAGTACCTTGTATGGCAGCACCCTCACATGGGGGTGAATGTGAGGCATTATTGTAAAGCGCTTTGAGTGTCTGATGCAGATGGAAAAGCGCTATATGAATGCAGTCCATTTATCTTCTTTGGTAAAATGGTGCAAGGCTCTGTTTATTGCAGTTTGTCTGTTTTGACTCTGGTTAGCGTGAAAAACCAAAACAAACCATTTTTAGATGTGTGTTTGTTTTTTTTGTGATCAGTAAGTGGGTGTGTAGCAGGGAGTCGAGGTGAGGGAGGACCACAGCTAACACTTGCGTAAGAGCTGTGTATCATGCATGAACCTTGGCCAGTAATGAACTCAGTCTTGAAGGCGGTGGCAGCGGCTCTGACTCGCGCTCACTGTTGCGAAAACAACTCTGTGATTTATGGCCGATAAACAGCATTGATGGACGACGGGATGTGAAACTGCAGATGTGTTTATTTATAGTGTCCTGCAGTAGATACGGGATTGTCTGAGGGTCCATTGTCCTGGTTTGACGAGGCGGATGCATCGTCTCTGGACTCTGTTTGTCTCGGGTTTTCCTTTTCCTTTCAATCAGAAGCAGGTGTGGCTGCTGGAACCTTCTGGCTTTGTGCTTTATGGAGTTTCTTATCCAGCTGGGTCTGAGTGATCTGCACAAAACACACCTCCATTTTACACACATCTACTTCTTGACATGTGTTAAAACTGCAAATAAAGTGTTTTTTGTCATGCTTGGTTTTTAAGAACTTTAAGATGCGAACATTGCAACATGAAAGGCTACAACTTCCTGCATACGGTCTGTATATGTAGGCGATGGTACTGTAGATATTTCAAGTCCACTGGTGCTACGCTTTGCCACATCTGTGTCACGGCAGCCAAGTGGAAACATGGCCGTGTCCCCTTAGCCTTCTGGGGTTCTCAGCATTCAGGCACCTACCACCAGCTGTATCATGCACAGAGAAACGAGCCTTATGACCAAAATGTCGTAGCAGACGCTCCCTCACGATGCAGGTGATTCTCCTCATCCTAGTCTCTCACAGTAACTGCTACTTTGATACAAAGTCATTCAAGCAGTACCCAAGGATCCTTTGAAATACACCTAGTACCAAACACATCCGGTTATCACCCTAGGTCACTGGTTAGCATCCAAGTGTCACAACCATTAAGTCAGGCAGCTTCTGGACCCTAAAGACTTGGACCTTCATTCTCCTGCAAAGATATCGGCATCACCAAACATCTCAGAGGTGTACGCACATATTTCACATTTTTGAAAATGATCTTGATTCTATATTGAGTCTTCGTGCGGTGGAAGTCTTCCTGCATCAGTTGTATGAGCTTTTATTTGATCTTCTAATCTGACATCAGCTGCTGAGTCAGATGTGAGCAGCTGTATGTGGACGGGTCTGTCCTTCACGGGGTTCTGTTGAAGGGCCGTTTATCACCAGTCTTTGAAACTTGTGTCTGTAATTACATATAAAAACTACTCTTTGACATACAGTAGTGTTCAGAATAATAGTAGTGCTATGTGACTAAAAAGATTAATCCAGATTTTGAGTATATTTCTTATTGTTACATGGGAAACAAGGTACCAGGAGATTCAGTAGATTCTCACAAATCCAACAAGACCAAGCATTCATGATATGCACACTCTTAAGGCTATGAAAGTGGGCTATTAGTAAAAAAAAAGTAGAAAAGGGGGTGTTCACAATAATAGTAGCATCTGCTGTTGACGCTGCAAACTCAAAACTATTATGTTCAAACTGCTTTTTTTTTTTTAGCAATCCTGTGAATCACTAAACTAGTATTTAGTTGTATAACAGTTTTTCACGATTTCTTCACATCTGCGCGGCATTAATTTTGTTGGTTTGGAACCAAGATTTTGCTTGTTTAAAAGTGTGCTTGGGATCATTGTCCTGTTGAAACATCCATTTCAAGGGCATGTCCTCTACGGCATAAGGCAACATGACCTCTTCAAGTATTTTGACATATCCAAACTGATCCATGATACCTGGTATGCGATATATAGGCCCAACACCATAGTAGGAGAAACATGCCCATATCATGATACTTGCACCACCATGCTTCACTGTCTTCACTGTGAACTGTGGCTTGAATTCAGAGTTTGGGGGTCATCTCACAAACTGTCTGCGGCCCTTGTGTTGTGAAAAGTGTAGGAACACGGACCCACAACAGGGGGCGCAAATAAACGGACAATGGAATAAGCCGAAAATATAACAATTTAATGTTGTGAATGTGCACAACAGAGCAACAGACAACACAATTAAGATCAACAGTCAAATTAGTCACAGTGATGTGTGAGCAGGCTCGAGGATAGAAGACGCCCGTCCAGAAAAGAGCCGGATCCCACACGCCCTCCACTTCCACCGGATCTGAAGCAACCCTGGAGCCACCAAGCGCTGGGTCCCCAGGTGGCCACTGCCTCCGGCTGTCAGATCGGGTACTGCTGGCAGGAAGAACAGACAGGTGATGGTGGGTGCGTGAACACCCAGCAAACAGTTCAGTATAAAGGTGGAAAGCACCTCCACCTCTCAATCACAATGTTTACGTGCAGATCCTAGATCCTAGTATGTAGCCTCCAACCGAGGAGCGGAGTACGCCAATTCCCCACACATGACTACTCCGTACAAACAGGAACGTCTGCAATAATACTAGTACACAGAAGCAAAGACGTTACTAATGTGATACTTCACCCTGAGTTGTTTACCTGTTCGATAGACGATTTCTTGGCAGTGAGGTGAAGATGCTGCCCGGCTCTTATGGAGATGTGATTGATGATGATGAGGGACAGCTGATGTTGTTAATGGGTGACAGCTGCCACTCCCGGTTGCTCCGGCGCCCTCTCGTGCCTGAAGCCCGCACTTCAGGCAGGGCGCCCTCTGGTGGTGGACCAGCAGTACCTCCTCTTCAGCGGCCCACACAACAGGACCCCCTCTCAACCGACCAGGCTTGTCCGGGTGGCGGGTGTAGAAGTCGGCCAGGAGGGCCGGGTCCAGGATGAAGCTCCTCTTCACCCAGGAGCGCTCTTTGGGTCCATAACCCTCCCAGTCCACCAGATACCGGAAACCCCGGCCCTTCCGATGGACGTCCAGGAGCCGGCGAACTGTCGATGATCCGGGCAGGAGGCGGCGCCGGTCCGGGGGTACAGAGGGAAGAGG